>NC_064895.1:25804692-25969692 GCF_929443795.1 Astur gentilis
GTTATCCTTCTTTCTAGGTCATATGCACAGGGATCATCTGCTTAAGCTCCATATTTGTCACGTACCGTTAACGACCCTCTGATCTCTTGGACTGATTTTCATCCCACACTTATTTGCCCATTTCTGAGCATTTTTGGCAGCTTCCTCACTCCACACCTGAAATACACAAAGGAAAAAGTATCCAGGTGACAGATATGTTAGTGCAGTCCACGAGAATTAAAAAAACGGGAGCAATTTGGACATTGTGCGCTGAATGCTCCCATGGTCCTCAACAGAAAGCAGAGGAGTCGTGCCAGTTTACACTACTGGGGCATGGGCACCACATTTCTTCAGCTCTTAAAGGTTGCAGAGCAGGTTATCCTGCACAGTATCACACAGTCCTGATCTCCAGACGGTCCTGATTAATAGGAATTTTATAACATGCTGTTACTTTCTTTCGGCTTTGTGTCTGAGTTAACATTGCAGGGTGCAGTGGACTAAATGGTATAAACTCATTTTCAGCCCAGATGCAGCTGAGATGTAGGGACAGATACCAGCTGGACTCTGAACCTGACTGACTGAACCACAGGCTAAAAAGTGTTATCCATCACTGGAGAGCCATTACTGCATTTTGTACCTTATCCCCGGTTTAAATACTTTCCCTGGAAAGCCTGGCAGTTGCTGTCTAATGAAATGAGCAGACATAAGGCAAGAACTTGTGATCTGCTGTGCAGGCTACGTTAACGTACATTTGACACCAATAAATAGATGTGGTTGTGGCAAGCCTGTGTTTGTAGCTCCTGTAGGCAAATAACCCGAGGCATGGAACATTTCCGATGTTGCTTAACTGAGTTTTGCTAAGTAGAGAAGCTAAGGTATGCTGGTTAGAAGAGAATTCTTGAATACTGCTTGTGGCCCATCCTGAGACCTTTGCAATGATTTTACGAGTGCTTGCAGCACCGAGGTGTGCAAAATTAAACATGAAGCCTGCGGGAACTAAGGGAGAAAATTCTGATTTCTTCATCTCAGTCCCAGAGCACCTTTCCTGCCCTCTCTCTTCGCTAACTGTGGGCTGTTTAGAAGGCTACCGTCTTCTGCGAACGACATGGAAAGCAGGCTAGTTGCAGTGCATAGCTTACCATCTTCAGCATGTTCCTGGCTGTGGGAACCACAGATCTCCGTATTTCGTTGTGTTGCTCAAGGATCTGTTTTTGGTTTTGAAACTTAAAATGAGAAAAGGAGGAAAAGCCCATTTTGTCATAGTGAAAATCCTGGAAAACAATAACAATGAAGGTTCCAGTTATCAGAATTTTGATAAGCAAGATAAATTATGAGCTGCTTGTTAAAGTAAAGCTTCTTGGTTATTCCCAACTTTCCTTTCTTGGTTCTTCTATTCTTATAATTGCTGTTTGTTTGTTTTGGTTTTTTTTTTTCTTTTTTCTTCCTTCCTTGATTTGAACTGCACTTTTTATTAGGAGACGTGGTCCTAAATGAAATTTGTAGATAGGAATTCTGCCTTCAGATGCCTCCACATCAAACACTGAGAAAGCTTAGCTCTGGAACCAAATCTCAAGACTGCCTTTGACCTCTTGTGTGCACTAAAAAAGTCCCTAGCTCTTGTCATTTGTAAGCTTTGGAAGTGTGTGTAGCTAGATCAGAATTTAGGACTGTTTGCAGACCATCTTCTGAAATCCCTAAGGTCAAGAAAGCAATACATGATTTAGATTGTCTCTTATATAGTGACATCAGGTCATGAATCCTTGCAGAGAAAAAGAGTTACAATGCTTACACTGGAGTTTTCAGACTCAAACATCCCTCAGTAAAGGATTCTTTCCACTTTATGTCTAAAAATGGACATCTCAGACTAAGCTAGACACCCTCATTCTCCTTGTCATTACTGGAGAGGGCAGAGGTAGCTCATCCCACAAAATCTGAACGCCTTTTTAGGACTGGAAGAGCCATTCTCTACAGGTACATCTTTCTCCTTTGTTTGTAGAGAGAGGCTGGCAGGGATCTAGACAACTAATACTTTGATGCTTGAGTCAGTGAGATGAGTTACACTGTTGGTGTGATGGTCTCTTTCCTAGGCACTGATTAATCTTATTTTATTTTAGATATCTATACCATAGATATAAATATCTAAAAGTCACCTCAGTTTGCCTTTATGGTCGATGAGAAAAGCATAAAATGAGAGAGACTGAATTCTGGAATGTCCAAGTAATATGAATGAATCCCACTCCTTTGCCTTCAGAGCTCAATTCTAGGCTTTAAAGGCTGTAGTCAGCGGCTTAAAATAGCACGTAATGCCATTTGAAGTGCCCAGGGAGCACTATCTAGCCTCAGACTGCTGCTCCAGAAAGGTATAGCTGTCTGTATAGCCACCCATGAAAGGCTCAGATACTCTGAAGAGTCCCACTCTGCACTAAGACACTTCTCTTTGGGCAACTGAACCTACCCCAAGAGGCGTCGTACATCTTGTTTATCTTAAGATATTTACAGTGGTAGTATAACATCTCAGCCAGTTATTTTAGGCTGCTGCTGTACTCAGGTAAAGGAAACAAGCAACTTAGGACATAGTTCACCTGAGGTTTATTGAAGAAAGAGGTGACTGGCATCCCTGAAGTACTTATTTCTTTTTATTCATTAATAAGCAGATCTTGATAAATAGCTCACATACAAGTGCCTATGTTGGAAGTATCTACATTTTATAAGACTAATCCTCTCTAAGGAGAAGTGAAGATTAGGTTTCTGATACTTAGATAAACTATCTTAGAATAGGTTCAGTTCATATTTTCGGGGGAAAATGTATTTTTAAAATTATTCTTGTGAAGAGAAGAATAATTTGATAGGCAGAAGAAATATTTTAATACAAAAATCTGCAAAAAATGAGTTCATCTTTATTGTCTTATGTTAACCTCTTAACAATAATTTCAACCCTGAATTGTAAAGCTCTAGAGATCACTAGACCAGACTATGCCATGTCAGCTATCTATACAATGTGCATAGTTATGGCTCTTTTGAATAGATGAATGCTCCTACCTGTCCATCAGATTGGTGTAGCAAAGCAGCGAGGAAAATGATTGCAGTTAGTAGCTCCATTTCTACAGAGGAAAAACAAAAAAAACCCCAAACCCCGAAATTCATTAATCTCTGTTGCATAAAGTTTGGGGTGTAATGTGGTATGTAAACAAGACACAAAACTGTTGCAAAGTCAAGCCTGTCACACAGAAGGTTATTTTAGTTGATACCTAATACAGTTGAATGTGCTGAAACTGCACAAATGAGTGCATGATGGTGCATGGGCACCACTATCTCGTACAGAGAGAAGACTTCACGGTGCATTGAAGCAGGGACCATAAGTAGCATAAAGTTGTGTTTCTTGTAACAGATGGATCAACCCCCTTTTGACTTCTCTATTCAAGATATCTTGAATTTGCAGCATTTCCTTCATCTTTGCCTCCTTGTATTAAAAAAAAGCCCATTAATTTGTTCAGTAGGGTCACATCAGTGTCCTGCTTAAGCAAGCATCATCTGTATTGGGAACTGGCACTGTGGAGTGAGTGGAGCACCGAACCCATCAACAGTTGTCTCCATTCCTTTTCTGTGCCCTGTTTCATCATCAAATCAGCACCATAATGGCTCCAGTAAATAGTAATGATCACCCTCAAGTTACATCTTACACCTAGACATAACCAAAACCTTCATGAAATAATGTTAGCTATTGTCCTCTGGCAGCTAAGATGCCCTATAGAAGCAAATACCACAGTATGCACACAGGCAGTCTGAAAACCACTCATATTCATGGGATATTTTTTCTAAACGTCAGAAGAAGCAGAGGTTATACATCTTTGTACTGTTGAGGATATACAGGAAATCATACCTTTAGTTGGTGAAGAGTAAAGATGTGGCAAAATCCCAAGGAAGACTAACTTTGAGCTCAACAGTTTATCTTAAAACAGACTGAAGCAGGCAAGGAAAATAGACATAATAAAAAATGTCGAACATAATGAACCTTAGAGCTGGCCTCTGAGAAAAAATCCACAGTGTGAGCAGTTGAGCAGTACAGGTTAGTGGTAGAGATCTAGGAGATCCTGCTTGACAGGGGAACTATTGGGATACCACCTGTTAAAACCGTAAATATACAATGAAAATATAAACAATCCACCAATCCATCTCTGCTAAGTGATTAAATAGACATGTTGCTGTTAAGTGAGAAAAATGGGTTAAGAGCTTTTGCTTCTGGCAGGAACTGAAGAACGGATTAACATTGCAAAGAATTAACACCAAGTTACCAGGGTTCTGGGCAAACAGCTTGCATTTCATTCTTCTTTCACTGAATAGAATGAATATTTCTTGTTCCTAGAATGATGACTTGGAAGAGATGACATTTATAGCATCATTCATATCCTGTTCATTATTTGACACCTGCAATTGCCTCTAGATTTTTGATCTGATCTCCCTTTTATTTACGTTGGGTTTATGTCACTGATGTCAGTGGATTTACTTGCTATCTAGTCCTGTGTGAGTGAGTCAGCCTACATCCATGGTGTCAGAAATTGGTGCTTATTATAGGGAAAATAATGATAACAATAAAAAGAAGTAATGATGGGTGTCCAGAAAGAGTGTTAGTTTTCTTCACAGATGCTTTGGCGCGACTCTTTCATTTATAAACAGTGCAGCAGCTCCGATACTTTCATCTTAGATGAGGAGCAAGTTCTATACATTGTGGTCTGCAACTGGGCACAAGCATGTCCACTTATAACCCTCATTTGGGGCTAAATTTCCAACTAAAACTCAGCCCTGCGCAGAGGACCTGGGAAAGACCTGCCAGAACACTGGAAAATGTGTTTATCAAACACCTTTGTGTGCGAGACACGAGTCTGCAGTAGGAGTATTCCAACTCACGTCACAGCTGATAATGTCACGGTAAAGGACTTGATGTAGCAATGCTCTTGCCAGCATTTACCTTTGAGTTTGGGAGTGACTTCCTCTGAATTTAGCTGCTAGTAAGTATAGCTAGAAACACTAATCATTTTTACAACACAGGAAAGACTTTCCACTAAGATTGGAGCTCAATCAACCAGAGAACATAAATGTACCATGTGACTTTTACACTCAGCTAAAATATCTTAGGGCTAATATCCACAGCAAGGTGTTCATGAACAAATATCAGGCATGAGTCCATGTATCAGAAGGTGGCAATCAAGCCACTGTTGGAACAAGATAAGTTCTTTATTTTTTTTAGATGCCCAGCTATGCAGAGTTTCAACCTACATCTAGGGAGATTAAACTAAAGAAAAAAAGTGAATTCTTTTTTCACTTGCATGGTAGCAATGCAAGACTAAGTTGTCTGAATTCAGACCAAAGGCTGTCGGGTTATTCTATGCAATGTGCTGCATTCTTTCATGAGGTCACAAGGTAATGGCCTTGACATATTGATTCTCAAACTGATAGTAACAAAAATGGTAGTACAGCATTGCCATGCAGAGATATGAGTTTGAATCCAATGGGCTTCATAGTTACATTATGGGAGCATTGTGCCTGGGCTAAGAAATCTAAAGTCTTAGGAGGTCTATTCAGCCTATGAAAACACCAGGAGAATGTGATCTGGTGACTATAATGCTCCTGGTGCTAGATAGGTTGCAGCTAGATTGATCATTTATTTCAGTACTGTATTCCATTACATTGACATAAATCAACAAGACATATCCTATCACACGAAAGACTTAGTGTCATTCAGATATTCAGTCTGTAACTTGTTTTCCCATTGCTTGCATAAGGAAATCACTTGCATGAGGAAGAGGCAGGGATCTCACTCATATTAAAGAAGAATAAATTCTTAAACTGAAGGGATATCTTTGGCCACTGAGGAGTTATCTTGTCCTTACATGCAGAAACAAGATCTTTCTGGGACTCCCCAGAAAAGTGTTACAACTGGAAACATAAAACATTTCTAGCTCCAGAACTAAACTTGATTAAAATGCTACAGCACACCTTTGACTGTCAGACTGTACAATCAAATCTGTCCCTTGGAGTAAATGTATTTGGCATTATGTTCAAAGTCAAAAGACGACAGTTCCCAGATACAATTATCCACCCATGTCAATAGCATTCACTCCACTAAATCACTTCTATGCTTCTGAAAAGACAAATGCTAGCAATGCACTTTTAGGTAGCTCTGCTTGCAAACTGGAATTTCATGCAAATTTGATGGAAAATAAAAAAGATAAAATCTATAGCTAAAAAGCTAAAAACAAAGCTTTATTTGAAAAATACAGTCAGGATTTTCATGTTTAGTCCTGGTGCTTCACTCCTCAGCAAAGCCTTTTTTCTGCCAGCTGATAAAGCTTTCAGGGCGTAGCAGGCTTGAAAATTTGTAAGAGTGGGAATATTTGTCTTTACAGTTACTTTGATATAAGTTTTTTCTACCTTTTCTTAGTTTACATATTCAACTTTCATTTTGTAAAAAAGTTTTGACTCTGCATTAAGAGAATGCGATCAGCTTAGTGCATACTGTAAGATATGATAGGCATTTTAATAGCATATATACATGAAAGCTTGGACAGATAATTAACTTTTCTAGATGGCAAAATTCTGAGTTCAGGTGTACTGATATATCCCAATACTCAAATGAAATAAATTCAACATAAAAATAATTCAAGTGACATCAGAAAAGCATTTCCCATGATTGAGCACCCTCTGCAAAATGGATTAATTTATGTTCACATTTGAAGAATGAAGCAAGTGAGTCAGTGTTACCTTTTGATCTAAAGAAATATGGGAATTAGACTTCACTGAAGCCATTTTCACCCACACAGGTGGAAGGAGTGCTTTCTAAGCAGAAGATATAATTTATTTTTAAATTCTTCCTCAGGGATTATTATAAGCAGATATTTTCTTCTAATTATCACAACTGGAACAACATAGATATTAACTACATTACCTGTTGTAGCAGAGTGCCCAATCAATAATGACCAAGTGACTGTGTGGATAAAATCTGTAATATGGAAATTAAATTTTGCATACATTACCTTCGTCCAGCCAGAATCCTTCTGTATCTTACGAAGAGTGGCAGGAGTGAGAGATCCTCCTCACTCTAGAGTTGTGTGTATATATATATATAGGTTCCCTTCTTGTCAATATTTATTGCTGATAAATGACATCAGCTTTGGGGCTGTACATTTTAGAAGAAAGAACTTTTCTTAAGGAACAGGTGACTGAAAATGAACCAATCCAACTGCATTGTTCTGGTTTTTTTTGCTTGTCTCCAGGGCAAGGAAAGAGAGAAGATAAAAGGCCTGTCCTTTTGCAGCCCTTTGACTTTGCCAAAATACTTGTAGTCTGATCAGCAAGCTGCAGTGCTGATATTGTGTTCACAAAAATGAAAGCTCAAGTTTAGCGGTGGTTGCTTTGCAATTGTCTTTTCTGGCTCTGGCAAAAGAGTGGAATAAATATTATGAGGCAGAGCCATAAGTCAGCAACTCATTTCATGTGAGCCATGCACAGAATGGCCTGCACACTGGGCAGCGCAGCGATATTTTCTTCCTAGCAGTTCCTCCACTTCCATTTGCTAAATAAAATTTATATTGCATTAGCTCACTGAGGCCAAAAGGCTGTGGCACCAGGCATTATTTTACACACAATTCACTCCATGTGTTGCTCAAGGGTAACCTACTTGCAGAATGTCTACAGATGTCTACATCTTCCCCCTTTAGTCTGAAGAGATGTGTGGCATGTGTTTGCTTTTTTGCTCCAGTGCAGCATCGCTCAGCTCACCTTTCCTTTTTGCAGAATCTTTGCTTCCACTCATTTACAAGGTAATATTACAAAGTCAGCTTTGACGGGTCCTCAATGCTCAACTCTGCTCTATTTACACACAACCTCTCTTGCTTCCTTCCATGCTGCCTGTTGGCTTTCAGAAGGCATGAAACATCTGCACATCTCCTCATTCTTTTGCTTGCAATTCCCTTCCTCATCCTTGCCTTTGCTGCTTGCACACTGAGCACCATTTTTGTCATGCTGGGTTGAGGTTGCTGCCCATAGTACAACTCAATATTGGTTCATTGCTTCCTGTTTTCTGCAGTATTTCTGCAGCTATATGCTGTTGTCAGCATTTTAATATCAGATTATAATGCCTTTCTAACACAGCTGCCTTTGTTCTTTATTTGTATTCCATTTGTTCTCTAAAGAAAGTCTGTCAGATATGCTACAATTCACGGTCTATGGGTAAAATAATTGGGAAAAAAACAAAGACATCCGGGATCATGGTACAAAGAGCAATTTAGCATATCAATTCCCACTTCCTCGTGTGGATTAGCTGAAGGGGTGGAGTAATTGAATTTAAAAAAAAATAATCAAAAATTAATTCTACAGGGTTCTGCAAATGTATGTATTTTTTAAAAGATAAATCTATGGATAGTTCTTAAAAAATAAGCAAAAGAATCAGTTTGAGAGATTTGACTATGGAAGTTCTTCTTTCAGCCCTTATATAAACCTGAATGACAAGAATCTGATATGAGCTCAAGCAGTGAAGGCAAAATTGACCTTCTTCAATTCTTCAGTTCCACTGAAGTTAATGACAGCTTAACTAGTGCCTTTGATTAAAATTCATGCTGTTCTGTGTGGTTCGGGCTTTGCATAGATCTCTTCCTTAGCCGTACAAAACACCTTGCAGACCCGATCCTTTTAGCTAACTTCGTTTTGCAAAAAGGAACATTATTAATTTCTTCCACGCAACCCAACCCACCTTCCACTCCAGATTAGTATTAGGGAGATAACCAACAGGGTAGTAATTCAATTACTGTCAGATGGGGTAGATGCCAAAAAAAGCTAGCCCAGGCACAGTCAAGGCACATAAACGCAGAAGCTGTGAGTCTCTTTGAAGGCTACTGGACTACCACGGTTGAGATGCTGGGTGTAGATAACTCACAAATTGGAAATTTTGACTCCGGCACCATTATAATACCGCACCGTTGTTTTTGGACTGGAGGAGGCGTGTGTTCAGCCAGCACGGAGAGCGGGTAGAGCAAATCCACCCTCCTCAGAGAAACACACCGTTCGATGTCTGCCCTCAGTCCTCGGAGAGCAGCTGAGAAAGACCCAAACTATCACCTACGAGCTAGGTTTGGAGACTTCTCCTCAATCCTGAGATCGTTTCGGTGTTGTCCTTCTGGTGACTGAGCTTTGTATGCTTATATACATAATCTAACGTGACTGACTTGTAAGTCTAAAACTACTGTGAATAAGTATTGTTCAAGTTATTTGCTCTCTGGCCCGTAGCAAGGAAATTCTCCACACGTGAGGCTGTAGACTAAGCACACGCATAACTGTGTCTGACTGTGGTTACCTGAGGCAGTGTTATTTCAATAACTACTCATGTCTGCCGCAGACAAATCATCTCATAAATGGGTTTAATAGTTAAATATATTTGTATATAGCCTACAAAATAGGAAGGAAGTATTTCTGAATTTCCTGATCTCTTGCTTTGAAATGAAAAGGGAGATTTTTAACATTTTGTGGCTTGTAAACAGGAGTTCATTATTCTTACATTCTTCCTTAGAGAAATCAGCACCCTAGAAACAGCACAGGAGAGGAAAACATAAACATAGAATACTATTTTTTTTTTTTTTTTTTTTCCAAGGATAGGGGTTATCTTGGCAATTAATAAAATAAGAGATAAAACCGTCAGCATAATCATATTAGCCACTCCCACTATCTGCAAGGACTAGCCAGGTTAAATCCTTTAATTTCCCATACAATTTTCATTTGTTTGACAAAACATTTGTTCTAAAGTACTAATCTGATTTGTAGTTAGAAATAATATTTTTTAAAAGAATGATGGCTTCATAACTGAATTCAGAAACTTATAACAACCCTAGCATATTGTTACTTGAAAAAAAATATTGTTAATTAAAGACAAAAGTTTTTGGTTTTTTTTTTGTCAAATATGAGTCTATCTTATTTGGTTAATTTATCACTTCTTATAATCACCGCATAAGGAAATTCCCACTGAGTATGTGTTAATTTGCTAGTTTTATTGAATAAAGGTTTGACTACCGGATTTGAAGCAGGTTTCACTTCCCTTGGCTGTCAAGAAGTTAAGCATCTATTCCAAACTCCTTGTCTAAACTCTTAGTAGTCAGTGGACGAGGCAGGCTGAATTAAGAGCATACGAAGTAGGAGCTTTTTTCGTGTTTCCCCTTTGTGGGAGGAGACAAGATACTTCTAGGTGTTTTGAGCACAGGGAGAGTATTTTTTCTAATCTCTCCTCCTTCTGCAAAGCCCCAGATTTCTCAAGCAAATGGAGACAGCACTGACTGCAATGCAGAAATTGTAATCATTGCTGCTAACCCACTGCTAGTAGCCATCCTTTGGATCGCAGCTAAGTCGCGAAAGTATTCAACCTGAAGCAAAAAATATGGGTCTAGATCCTCCACAAGGGATTTCCCCCATTAAAGGAATTCAACTTTTTGCGGTGCTCAGGTGATACAGTGATTTCCCTCGTGATTGCACTGAGTCTCCTTTCATGACAGTATGAAACTTGAAACCACTCCCGATGTGACTATTCATAACCAAGGGGAAAAAAACTCCAAATAAATGAACCAACAGTAACTGTGCATAAGCACAGTATAATGGATAATTAAAAAAATTGTCAACCAAAAACTTTGAGAGGCCTATTCCCCCCCTTCTGCCCCCAGAGCAGGATCTGTTATAAATAGGCTGTGCCTGACAGGTGTTTTTCCAAAAAGTTTGCAGTGAGGAGAATTCATGGGTTCCTTGGGTAATAAACTTTACTCCTTTCTAGTCTTACCATTCAAGAACTGCCCTTAAAGTCTAACTTAGGAAATTGCAGAAGGAAATTTTTTTTGGAGGGTGGAAGTCATTTGCATGAAGTCCAAAATGGATTAGCAAATGATTCAATTACTAAAATCATACACTTTTGATATCAAAGCTCAAGGTGTGCATGTGTTCATGCTCTTTCCAATCTTCTCTGTTGAAATGTGGCAAAGCTGAGCAATGTAAAAAGGTAGCATTGTTCTTTTTTAACTGTACACAGATTGGTATTTCAGCTACAGTTTAGATCTAGTAATTCCTTAGAAACATTTTCTAAATCTATACTATGGGACATCAAGGATCTGGCTCCAGAGAAGAAATCTGGGGTAAAATTCATTCCAACTCCTGGGACAACTCAATAGTGAAAGCACTTGCATTTGAGCTAGTCTTTTTCTTCTCCCTTTCTTGTAAATGGTTAAGAACCACTTTTAAAGTCACCTTTACATAGCAACATATCTAATGCATTTAAAATGTTAGATTAGAAAAAAGAAAATGTCAGCTACTGGTCAATGAGACAGATAAGTTGCATCCTTTCAATCACATTTCTCCCATAAAACAAATAAACCAATGCCCGTTGTAAGTGAATGTTGACAACAATATGGAAGAACACAAAGGAAGTGAACATAGAAGACTTCTGTATGGAAAACTCATGTGGAAGAACACTTTTCTTTCCAGATGCGTCTTTCTTTGTGAGTCTGATGTAACCAGACAAAACATAGTTATGCCCAGCTGCTGTTTTAGGACACGTCTGTTATTTGAAATAAATCTGGCCAACAGGAAACAAAGCAAGCAAACAACAACAGCATTTCTCAGAATCCAAATGGCTTTTTGATATAGGTGATTTATTGAGTGACATATATAAAATAAAAGGAAATTGAAAATATATCCCTTTCCTTCTAGTAGTGGAAGACACAAAGTAGACTCCAAACTATCACAGATACCTCAAATGTAATGATGATCTGGAGATATTTGTTTCTTACTCATGGATAAAAATGGTTTTAAGGGCTCAGCTTCAGTTTACATGGTCAATGACTTCAGCCATAACTATCTCTGTGTAAAACAGGCTCTAAAACTGAAGTTTTTCATGAATGCCTTTTTGTTTGCTACATGTATTTGCTGGGAAAAGGTGTTTCTCTAATCTAACAAAAGGGATGACAATGTGGGGACTTCTGCCATGAATTCTTTAAAACATATCAGCCCTAAATGCGTTCCATATATAAGCATTTTTGCCTTCTCCTGCACTTGACATAAGAGTATACCAGAGGTACTGTAGGTGGCACAGAAAGAAGGTTGGTTTTCTTGTAACATTGTCCAGTTGGTAACAAATACCTTGGACTTGCTGAGGCTGAAAAGCACGTTAAAATGTAGAAGAAAGCAGGAAAATCTTATCTGAAAGTCAGTGACTCCTGCATGGACTATTCTATTGGACTGGTTGCAGTAAGCAAATGAGAAACATTTGGAAGAGTGAAAAGAAGTATTAAGCTAATCTCCATTTTAAATCACAGTATCCCAGCATGAAGAGTCATTTGGAAATGATATTGCTGATTAATTGTGGTTTGACTTACAATAATTATTGAACTAACTGCATTTGGCCACAGCCAAGCTTGGTTTTGAGCAGCTTCTCACCTTTTTTTGCAATAGCATAGAGGTTGTAACACCCTGAAATGGGCAACTACTTGATAAAAGATAAATCTATCCTACATAACCAGAGGGCATATTACATACCCATTCACAGCATATCTTGACTGAGAGGGCTTTCCACACACCTCACTGAAGCTGAGCCATTCCAGTCTGATGTGCAGGAACCATAGGGCTAGATGGAAAAAAAAGGCAAGAGGAAGTATTTAGTTGCATGCAAAAGGCCTTGAGTGAAAACAAACACTGTAAAGGGAGGCATAGATTTCTGGTTTCTGCATCTTGGAATGTTTTTCCCTTCTAGAGAGACATGATCTGATAGCAAATGCACACACAGTCCAGGAAGCAGAACTTGGAACTCTCTGTTCTGTAATGAACTGCAGAAAAATAATTGGTAAAAAAAAAAAATATTGCCTGGCTGAAACTGATACACGTCTTTTACAAGTTTCTGCTATTGGAAAGTATCCAGTTATTCACACTAGTATCAATGATATCTAAGCACGTGTGTTTACTTCAGTGCTTTTCTATGATCAAGGCGGGGAAAAGCAAATACACACATTTCTTCATAAATCAGTGAATAGACTCTTTTGAAAGAAGTCATAAACTATAGTTGTATCTAACTAAAAGAGAGTATCTAAAATGTAGGTTTCTGCATCTGAGCTAGTTATCCCAACAGAGGGAATGAGATCTAGGTAAGTGGAGACCTAAGTCTAAATGCAGCAGCCTATATGGAGGCACTTGGCAGCATTTAATATAAAACAAGATATCCAAGACACTCTTGCAGTGCTAAAGATGTTACAAAGGACATATGGAAGACCTGCGCCCTTCCAAATTGTAGCTGAAGCCCTGGCAGGATACTCTGGGGCATCTCAGGAGGTTGTGGACTCCCAGCTGAATTAAATGCTTAGATGAGACAATGAGGGGTGTCTTGGAAGAGACTTCTTTCATGCTAAGATGTCTACATTTCAGCAAGTTTATCGTGTATCAAGCTCTATTGTCTTCATTGATCTAGCTCCGCAAAGGAGAGGAACGCAGAATATTTTTTTTTGAAAAGTTAACCTTGTAGAATCAGGTGAGTCTCCAGGTGAAAGGCAGATGAGATCAGTGGCACTCAAAGCATCCCTGTTTTATAAGTGTGTACTCCTGAACCTTTTATTTCATGACTTGCAATATTGCCATTATGATTCCATGTAGCCATCATAGTCTTTTAATAACTAGGGTAGAATTCAACTGATATTCAATCTGTATATATCTATAGTACAGCTGCCTTCATCCTAATTTAGTTCCCTTTATAGCCATTGAAGAAAAACAGTCACTTCTGAGATGTGACGTGCATTGCTCTGAATGCCTCGCTCTAAAACAGACCACAGAAATCTGGGATTAAAAACATGTATTTTCCTCAGCTAACAATAAAAGTAATTTGGAGCATTTTAGATATTTCAGTCCAGGAGAACTGAAGCTCACCTCCTACTCTTCAGCAATGGAGTGTAACAAACTGGAAGTACCTGTTAGCTATGAGGAAGTTTAGTTTGGACCAGGTATCCCAAAATGAATCTGTAGAGAGAAAGAAATCATGCAAAACTGAGCTTGCAACAGCCAGAAATTGTTTTAGAAACATAGTAAATAAATATTTCCAGTCTTCTGTTTTCCTTGTGTGACTGATGTCTCATAAATTATGTCTATCCTAGTAAATTCACCTTGCTCAGGACAATTGTGTTCAGAGATGTGGGTCTGATGGCTTTGTTTCACCTACTGTTCCAAATTCACATGCATTTACTGACCGTGTCTGGTTTAAGTTGCCATCTTTGTCCTGCATTCTGACATTCTGCTGTATTTTATTGGTATCAAAACTGGAACAAAGACTACCTTTCTATTCAGTTTGCCCGGTACGTGTCGGGACATGGTAGAACCTTAATACAAAATAGAGTAAGTAGGAATTAGCGAGGAGGAGGGGAAAGAAATAGGAAGCAAAAAGAGAACTGTGCAAAAGTAAGACGCAGGTATACTCGAAGCAAGGTCAGCTACAAAACGAGGCCATGGAAGGGCACCACGACTGTTGAATTCATACCCACCTGCACTTATGCTTTGTGGAGAAAGCCTGACAGGGAGCTGCTCAGGTGGATAGGGCTAAATCCTGCTCTATTGTACCCACTGACCACACGATCAGCAGCTAAACAAGCAATTTGGCAATCAGCTCCTAGAACAGCACATACGCTTTTCTTCTCACGTCCACTGCTGGCAATGAGAAGTCACCACAAAAAGTTCCTGGATATACAACCTGCAGGTGCAAAAAGAAGCAAGTACTACCTCTCTTTTCCTGTCCTCAACTCTTAACAGCTTAATGCCTTTGGCTAGTCTCTTGCTTACATTTAGGATTTTGGGGATGGGAGTCCTGTCCCTCACTGCAGAGCACCGGGAGAGATCGGTTTTATGGTAACAGCTGTGGACGTGGATTTGCAGAGGCTGGAGCTGTGTGCAGAGAGGAAATGGGTAGGATAAGAAACATAGGGCTAATGGCTCATAAAACCCAAAGCATAAGGGCAGAAGTCTATGATCAGCACTATGCGAACAGTGCAGCAGTAGCCCAAGGCCACTTGTTGCAGGTTGAAGCTCTTCCAGGTTTGATTTCCTATCCATCCAGCTCAAACTAAGCAGTCAAATGTGCTCGCCAGACAAATAGCAAAACTGTGGCCTAAAGGGGGAGAACACACCAGCTAGAAGTCAACCTAGAGCTGGAAAAAAATCTCTGATGGTGTAAGCAGCAGATCTTTCGCACCCTACCTCTGACAAGGAAGATGAAGAAGAGATATCGAGAGTAGGCCACTTTTTAATGTCAGCTTAGGTTGTGAAGCCAGCGAGGCTGACATTCACTGGTCCTTAGGAGAATGGAGTCTACAGAGAAAGGGTAGATAATGGCGTTGACATGATGCACATTTTAATCTGTCACATTTGCAAGCCATAACAAGCTGTCCTTCAACCTAGACGACTCATGAACTACATACTAGCCTCTTTTGAGGAAAAGGAATTCCTTATCTGGCCCGTCTAACCTGAAGAAGTTACTACTCTGGTATGTGACTGGATTGCTTTGAATCTGTGAGTTTTTAGTCCTGTGAAAAATGGCAAGAGAACAATTTCTGAAAACGGGCAAGATGACTTTACAGTTAGAGAGAGCAGAGCTGTGGTTTGGCTGAGGACATAGCTACAAACCAGTTTCTCAGGGTGGGAAGACTCCAGCAGTTCCACAACCGTGAAGAATTTTTACTGGTTCTGGCCCAGAATGTTCAGCTGTAGAAGTAGGAGAGGGTACAACCCTGATCACCTTTGAATTTATCTGTGGTGAGAGAGGTTTGGGAATAGGTTTGATGTAAGCTTTTGTAAAGGTCTGGTAGAAGAAAGGAACAGTCTCTATCCAGATCTCAAAAATATCTTCCAGCCAATTATTTTAAACCTTTTGTCAAAGAACCATCCCATAATCTTGGGGAAAAAATGCACTGGATGCAAAATATAAAGAATGTATATCACTTTTTTGGGAGCATTTAAGAGCAGCTATGGGAGTCCCAGGGTGGTGACTTTCATCAGGATTCTTGTTTCAAGTGCAGTTAAAATTCTAACACTGCCATTTAAAGCATTTTGGTGACATCTTAAAGCTTTGGCTGTAGCTTTCTACTACAGATGCTTTTTGATTTTTTTATCCTTTTTTTTTTTTAATTTGTCCTGTCATTTTTTAAGGATTGCTACTTTATGAAGGAGAAATACTGATTTATGCATCATCTCTCTTTGGAAATATGCACTGCAGTGTACGGGCCACCCAGAACTCTGTCTTTGATTATTATTATATTGCATGTTGTGTTTTATTCTGACCATCTATTCATGTTGGTCTGGTTACTCCTTCCTCCTCAGAAAGGAAGAATAAATAAATCCCTTAGTTTTAGTTACTCAGACTGCTTCCTGCTATCTTTTCGCTGAACATTATCAGTCTCACAATCACCTTGAGAAACTGAGGAAGGTCTTGATATATTGTGTGGGCCAAATGTATCCTCACTAACATTCCCATATCCTGAGGTAAAGTGTTGCTCTAGATGGAGAAATGATGCTACTGGGATTCTTATAGCTGTAAATTTCTAGTAGGAAAAAAACCCTGAAAATTTCAAATATCTGCAAGAAAGAAGCCATTTTCTTGCTCACTGCAGCCATGTAATATTTTAAATTATCATGCAAATTACTTAGCCCAGCATGAAGTTGAACTCACACATCCCTGTTCTAAAAAACTGTGCTAGGAATTTCCAGAAAGTGCAGTATAGTTGTTATGTACTGAGTCATCTCTGTACTAGTATTTACATAATGATTATATTATAAATTTCTTTGGAATATTAGTACATCAATTTAGGACTTACTGATGGTGAACAGAGTGAAATAATTAACTTACAGGTCTTACTAACAAGAAGGTGGTTAATACATCCCACAACAAAATATGCCTTTTTTGATGTCTCATCCATTTTAAAGCTTGCTATCCTCCAATTTGCATTTATATACTTTGTTATTCTGTTGTCTTGTCTTTTATAACCCCAAATAACATCTGCAATTTATTAGGCTGTTTTTTGAATTCCAGTCCCATCCCCTAAATAATGTGGAACCTCAACCAGGTTCAGTTATAAAACTTTTTTTTAGAATTGAACTCCCTGTTCAACTGCACAAGTAAACAATGAAAATAGTCATTGGCTCACAGCACAGGAGCCCTCGGGGCCCTTACCTGATACCAATTCTTCATGTCAAAGTGAGATGTGAATTGAAACTTTTCCGAGTTTCAAGTGTGTGTTTCCTTCATGGAGATGTAATCTAAACCTCATTTTCTTTCTTATATGTAATGACATATAAGTCAATATCAGAAGTCTTATTAAATTCAAAGTATATCTTGTCCATTGCTTTCAGTTTACTCATTTTACCAGTCATCCATCTGTTACAGCTGAAGGTTGATACTCCCCCTTTGGATTGGACACTTGAGAGGTAACTTATACAAACTGATCAAGGCATTTATTGATTAGTGAACACACTTTGAGGTAAGAAGCAAAGCAGCCAGTAAACTCAATCAGTAATTTAAGGAAGCAAAAGAATCCATAATCCAATTAACAAAAAAACGAGCTACTAATATTAATTGACTGTTATATAACTATGCAGACATTTATGTGCAGCTATGAAACTATTCATTATAGCTCTTAAATCTAATTTAAGATCTAGGTCCACTATTGAATTACAATTCTGTAAATATTATGACACCCTGCTATTCCATCCCCCGCCCTGCCAGATGTTGACCTGTACAAAGTACAGCGGGTTGTCCAGTGGGAGTCCTGGTGGACTCAGGTCCACAGGGTGGCATCATTGGTGTCTGTAGGTATCCACGTTCTTGCTGCCAGAAGATTCACTTACTATTGCTCTTTGATTTTATTTTCCAATTTTCTGAGTTTGAGCCCACCTTTTCATTGCCCTTGCACCCCATTTTCTCTTCTCAAATTACTCTCAATTAAGCGGTCCTTTCCTAATTACATATTCCACTTTGATCCTAGTTTTGCTTCTAGAATACCCAAAACCTGATGTTTCTGATAGCATTCCCTAGGCAGTTTTGCCCTTATATGATATGACTGATACGATACATGTGAGTGCCATTGCAACCCAAAACACCCCTGTCATTTTCCAGTTCATACTGGTTGTATTTACTTTACCGTATCCAGTCACTTGACACAATTATTCTACTTTAGCCTCAATTCTTCTGCCTAGCTCCAGTTGAACACAAACAGGTTCTTATGTGCCAGTAGTTTGCATACCAGAGCAGCAGAGTAACTTGTTTCACATTTCTGCTTTGCATATGTAAAAGAAAATGTAAAAGTTCCCTTTTAAGGACTTAGCTACCCTAAGGCCTCTTCATCTCCTAGGCCTGCCTGATGGAAATTTGAAATATTACATGTGTTTTGTTATCAAAAAAGCCCTTATGGATTTATGCATTGCTTTTTCAATAATCTCATCCAGAATTTTTCCCTGGATCAAACCAGGCCAAGGATTCAAACGCTCCTTCAGTTCCTCTTTTTAGGCAGAAGTTCCATATTCATCTTCTCAAAGCTCTAAATCACTTCTTCCATGAGGTGACTGCCTTCATGAACTTGGTTGTTCATGGTTCAAAGATTTATTCAATTAGTTCCTTGAATATCAGAGGTGGTGAATTTCATCAGACTTGACTACACCTCTGCCATCTCCCTGCTATCTTTAATCTTGCAGATGGATTTGTCCTGTCTTCTGTTGTAGTGAAGACAATTTACATGGAGATTTATTGCATTTCCCCTGCGTATGACTAAGTATTTAATTTCACCACCTGGGTCATCCCCATATCTGTGTAGCTTTAGGAGAGAAATAGAAAAAAGATTTTACATCATGACATTCTTATATGACAGGTCTGCAGATTACAGTCTCACGGACTTTTGTCTTTCTTGTCCTTTGCTCTGTGGAAAGCAAACATTTTGAGTCAGTGAAGTACCGCTCCCACAGGGTCAGAGTGTGTTTACCAGGAAAACTTTCTGTTTGCCAAAGTAATTTTTCTTTAATATTCCATGTTATACAACTAGGGCATTTTTTCACCTGCTCCAAGAATACCTCTCTGCCAAGCAACAAATCACAAACTCTGTTCAGCTTGTCAAATCAACAGGTTAATGTATATTTACCTTAAAAGAACGCCAACATCCGAAAGCCTGAGTTTAAGAGCAAATTACAACTCCTTTCCTTGATTTTCCTTCCTAAATCTTTTTCTTTCTTTGTCCCTTACTCCTATGTGAAAGGCCTGAGTAAACACAGGGAAAACTATGCATAGTGACAACAAAATTGGTCAAATGTGTGGACCAGGGTGAGGTGCATGTCGTTTGGAGGGAGGTTCACTGGATGCCTCCAGCTCCCCAGTTCTTTGTTTGGTCACCTCTCGTGTTACAACCTCTCTCTTGGGTCTGTTTGCTCTGGCATATCTAGTCAGGAACAAACTGTTCAAGCAAGAAACAAAATGTAAGGCAATTATATATTGCTTTATATGATTTTTATCATATGGAAAGGTGGCCACAGTCTGACGAGCCTTGAGGTTAATAGGCTTATGGCTGTGCAGAACCTTTGCTGGCAGGGCAGGCACCCAGGGGATGGGTTGACCTCCCCAGCTCCGTGGATTGCATCCCCAGTGGTGCTGAGATACCAACTTCTACCAGGCCTGTGGACACTGGTGTCTCTGATGACTCACCCAAAAGCCTGGTGATTCCCAATAAGCTCCTCACCTGCCTCCCTACCTTTTTTGTTCTAGGACTTTATACATTTCCATGTTGATATTTTCCTTTTTGAATCGTTGAGTTACTAACAACCCTATCTCAACAGTACTTCCTCTCTTCCCATTTTTACTTTGTTGTCTTTCTACAAATATTCCCTCTGCTCTTTCCCAGCAGTAGGAGTCAAGGGTATGCACTTGGGCCACGGATATCGGGAACACAGGCAGCTGGACTCTGGCACACGTCTGGAGGGAGCTCAGGGCTGGGATCGCTGCTCAGGAACTAACTGGGCATCGGTCGGCGAGTGGTGAGCAATTGCATTCTGCATCACTTGTTTGGTATGTTCCAATCGTTTTATTATTATTCTTGTCATGGTATTATTGCTATTACTATCATTATTGGTTTCTTCCTCTCTGTTCTATTAAACTGTTCTTATCTCAATCAACGAGTTTCACCTTTTTCCTTCCAATTCTCTCCCCCATCCCACTGGGTGGGGGGTGAAGTGAGTGAGCGGCTGCGTGGTGCTGAGTTGCCGGCTGGAGTTAAACCCCGACACACGCACAGCTTCCCCTCCAGCCCACAGGAATGACCACGCACGCAGGGTGAAACCTAAGCCCAGCCTTCTAGCATGGAGAAAGTGGAGACCACCGAATGCGCTGTTGAGTATTCCCACTAACAGGCAGCTCCAGACAGTAATTTGCCCGAGAACGTGGTGTCCTGTTGCCGTCTGATGGATAGCAGCCATCCATCTCCTTCCCGGGCAGAACGGGATGGCTACGGACACTCGGCACACACAGCAATTTGCGCTAATTAGGGTGGCTAATCTGGGGATACAACTGTATTGCAAGCCCAATCCTGCAAGTTTTTATACGAGTTCAGTAGATTTGCTCAGGGTGTGATATCTGATTGCAGTTTCAAATCTACATACATTGACATGCAGACAGAAAGGATTTATACTGACACAGATTTATTATATTAATACACACATGCTCCCAGTAGGGACAACTGTATCACTATAAGACAGTTTCATGTCAGTGCAACTGAAATTACAGTCTTGTCTTGTGCTGCTTTAATTTTTCATGGGGTGATGACAGTATCTCTAGGAGCCCCCGGAGAATTGTAATTTTAATTTAAAGTACCCTGCCTGGTTTTTTTTTCCTTATAGAAGATGCTTTTCATTTTTCTTTTAAGGCTTATAAACAAATGGTAAGCAATGGAAAGTAACTTACACTTCAATTTGAAGGTACTTGCTTAAATGAAAAATAGAGTTGGAAGAACTTTGAAAAGCCCAGTTGCAGAATCCACAGACTTAAAACATTCCAGACAACTGTTTGCCTAAATTGGCTTTGCCTCTGTTGAATTTATTCTCTGCTGAATTGGCTCTGGGAGAGAGAGAGACTGGTCTCAGAGTAAGTAGTAAAATAACATCAAATTAAACTTTAAACACGGTACTATGTATTAAATAAAAAACAATGCAGTTCCAGCCATTCATGCAGTACAGTATGATGAACTGTATGACATTTTCTTTCTCATTCGTTATCTGTGTAACCTGAAATAAGTAGGAAAGAAAAGACATTTAAAATTATGTTCCTTCAGAAACAAAATTTAAAAAATTTGTTGTGTACAAGGGAATGGAAATCTCTGCCTGAAGACAGGCTCAGTGCCAGTAAAAAGAGTCCTGTCACAAAATACTTGTTTTATTGTTTTATCACTAGTTAAAAATTTTCTTCCTCTGTGGAATTTGTTTGGATATCTTCAGTACTACATGTTGTTTGTCGATGATACACAGTTCTCTTATTCTATACAGTGATAGGTTTGTAGCTGGGTTGTATTTCTCATGAAAAACCTTGGCTCATTTGCTCCTTCTGAATTTTCTTCTCTCTGATTTCTTGTTATATTATTCTGCATAAACATTATAAAAGCCGCATTGACTATGTGCTGCCTGCAGTTGTTGCTTATACTTGTCCGCTATTTGTAATGTGAAAGCTATTTATTATATGATAAAACACATAGACCCTCTCTGAGAGTTAGGATTAAATGGCATCTGCTTTCCTGTCCTGCTCTCCGAAGGTGAAGGGTCTGAAATTTCCCCAAACCAATTGTCTCCCTCAGCATCCCGACCACAGGGAAAGCTCTGCTGTAACCTCAAACTGGTCTTGAGCTTTGTCAATCTGCGAGGAAGTCTTCAGAGCCCTGAGGCTAAAGACAAAGGATAATTTTGTTCTACAAGGCAGAGGTGACATTACTTTTGCACGTAGCTCTTTCAGCTGGTCGTGCAGTGTTGTAGCACAGTCCTAGTGAGTCCAAGCTCAAATAGATAAATGAATAAGAATATGAAAAAGGCACCGGTGGGTCACACCAAAAGTCAGCCTAACCCCTCTGCCTTTCTGCAGGAAAGGCCAAAAGCAAACTCCTAGGAAGAATTGGAGGGCAGGATAAAGATACGAAGTTTTCCAGACTGCCTCCCAACCTCTGCCGGATTCCTTGAATTAGAGATGATGTATTTGTATGGAATACCTTTGACGGATTTTCCTTTCATGAGTTGGCCTAATACCTTTCAAAACCACAAAATTTTTGAAAAAGATAATGCAATGTGTTTTAAGAAGAAAATTCCATATGACAGTAAGACAAGGTGATCTATTGTTAAAAGAGTGCTGCAGGTGTCATTAGCAGCTGCAGAAAGGCAGATACCTAGCCCTTAACGAACGTAAAAATCAGATTTTACAATCTTCTCGCTTTTTAAACCAGTCGTTGTGATTTTGCATGGACACCCCCCCTCCACTTCCTTTTCAGTAGAAATTAGCACAAAAATAACTCTATTTTCATAAACTTGACAAATTGGTAGGAGTTCCTGATTGACTCTACTTTTTGCTGCATTTTTCCAAACATCCTAAGATATATTTTATATATACATATATATATATACCCCCACAGATGTATATATAAATTTATCTTAGAATGCATGAAGCCCTGTTGCATATACTTATGAGGTATTCAAACAGGGGTGTTACTTCTTTTCTGGAATCACCCCAGAATGAACTAGCAGTATATTCATTAACTATGTTGTACTCTATGATACCATGTATTTGAGTACTTTGCTCTGCTGTGGTAATGATGACTGAGGGAAGGACCATAACTGTGCAAAATTCTTCAGCATATCTGAACAAGTTTCTGAGTACAACTCTGACAGAAGAAATGGTTGATAGCGTTGGGCCCAGACAAATACTTAAGCGTACATGTAAGTTTAAGCACAGGAGTTTTTATATGCAAACCAAAAGACTGAGCATCTTGGAGACTCAAACTCTGCATGTGTAACTGTTAGCTTTAAATAAATGATTTTGACACAGAGCGATTCTGCTAGGTGGAAACCATTTCTCTATCACAAAGCTAAGCTGCCAGTAGTGTAGTGTTGGGGTGAGCGGAGGTTGTTTTTCTGTTCTTACTGTGCTCTCCCTTCAGTGTGAGGAATTTACAACCATTAAACAGACACAGACATTTCCCTGTCACCAATAGGGGAGATCCTTCTACTCAGACATGGAGGTCTAAAACCTATATATTTAGGCCTAGACCTCCTTTATGATTATAGTCATACTTGCACAGGATGTTCACCAAAGTCCAAAAAACATGGAGAGCAGCAGAAGAGCTCTCCCTACCTGCAAGAGTAGTTTTTGTGGCATATTGACAATAAACGATGTCCTTTTGGCAGTGCCTAACTCTCCCATACTTATAGAGAAAGTTTAGTCGTCTAAAACAGAGCTCTATACACTACAACCCCACCACAATTATATATTCAACATAAAATGTGTTACACTTGGTAACTGTTAAGCAGATAGTATTTTTAAGTTTCAGAAGATGAAACATCAGTCCCTAGTACACCAAGACAAGCTGTGTCCCAATGCTTTTATCAAAGTAGGAAAGAAGATGAAATCTAAACCAACTTTTTTTTAAGAATAATAATAATAAAAAAATCTCCAGGTTGCCTAACCAGGGGCAATGGCTAGGTGAAAATATCCAGTGATGTAACTTAGAACTTATCTGGGCCCTGCAGTTTCTTTTGGCTTACCAGCAACAAATTGTACGTATTTGCAGTTGAGGAAAAAGGTAATTTTTGATGACACTGAAACTTCAGCTTCACATGTTCAGTTTCCCACGAGAGGGCACTGTTATATTTTTAATGAAGGCAAGGTTCTGCCCAGCACTGGGCGGGTTTGCATAGCTTGGCGTGTACAGTACAATTCTAGCTGCCGCACAGCGAGCAGAAAAATGCAGGATCGGATTCACCTCGTCGCACATCTGTCAACGCTCTGCATCATCTGGCACCCTCCACTGCCAGCCCGTCGTGCACAGCAAGTCTTCAGCGTGCCAGATGTGTCAGGCTTACGCACATTAAAATAAATCATCAGTTCATACACACGGTGTCTGGTGTGGCCAGGATATGGCCCGGTTTAACTTGGGATCGAAGGGATCTGTGTCTTCCTCCTAGGGTGGAATGAGGCCACCTGTGTCACCCAGGTTGGTACCAGATTTTGGTATTTTCTATGGAATATTCCATCCCCATCCAGTGATTTTATCTTAGTTTGTGGAAATACACATTGTTATAAAAATTTAATCACTTTGAGAGTTGTTTTTGCAGCTTTGATGGTCGAGAATTTATATCAATATACAATAAAAAACAAATATCTGCAGTCAAATATGTGGAGACCGAAGAATCTGTTAGTTTAGCTGGACTCTGTCCCTATCGGGTGTTATATATTATAGGGCTTTTTTGAGCCTTTTTAGCTTTTTTACCTGTTTTGAGAACGATGTTACGGTAGTTAAGGTAATATATTTGGATGAAGAAAATCTACGTAGTTTGTTTTTTGATGACAGAAGAGAAAGCATAGTTCTTAGGGCATCCACATGAGGAAGCCAAAGCTTTTTGAAGAAAAATGCCAAAGAAAATGAGAAGTTTGTTTTATCTAGCCATACAAGACTAAACCACATTTCTTAACAGGCTCTGTCAAGGCTAAATTACCTCCTAAGGATTTATGAAAGTTAGTCTCATTCCTTACTTACTGAAATAGCTGGCAAACGCAGTTTAAGGAGGAATTAAACTCTTCTGGTAATTTGACCAAAATATATATGAACAGTGCCAGCAGAGATTGGAAATATGACATACCAAAGAGTTTACACATTCTGGCGCCATGTCAAAAGTGACAGATTCTCACAGAAACTCTTAAACAGACCAGGTAAATACTTTTCGCTTCCTCTAAAGCCAGGGAGAAGGATCAATCTGAAATCAGACTGTCACACTCGGCTCTACACCAAGGAGGCGTCTATGTTAACCTAAACCCAGCTGAGACAACAAGGGAGAGCCAGGCTAAGCTAATACAGGTGTAACCATGCATTTTATTTTACAATCCTTTTCTCAGTTGTGTTTTTCCTGTTCACACCTTTGGCATGTTTTTTTCTGTCACAGGTTTTTCCCAGCTGGTTATAGCTCTGCAAGAGGTGCTTACAAAATCACTGGTCTTCACTGGACCTACAGATGTCACATGGCTGTGACCTGCCGGTCTTGTCAGAAGCAGAGAAAATTCCAGAGAAAAGCTGGGCAGCTTTAATTACAAAAGTATTTTGTAATAAGGTGACTTTTTTGACTGCATTGTACTGTGATGACACATCTCCACCTTGCTACCTCCTGTGCTCCAGCTAATGCGTCAGCCACTGTCTGTTCTGGGCCAAACTCATCATCCGTAATGTAATCAAAGGGAGATCAGGAATATGGGGTCTCCTATGAACCTGCGATGTTGCACTTCAGGATGAGACAGATGACCTCTCTGCTTTTGGGATTCAAATATGGGGAATCTCTAGCTAGTTCATCTAATGGGACCAGTCACTTCACTTCTCTGGAGTGTTTTGTGACCATTTACTTAAATACGCTTCTTAAACTTCTTCTTATGACCCACTGCAGAAAATCTCAGTGTTTAACTGGCTGCCAGTATCTCCACTATTCAGTCTCTTGCTTTTCAGCCAGAACCCTTATGCTCTGCAGATCCCCCACTTCCCAGCCCGACCCCAGCCAAGCCTGGTGTCATTAAAGTTAGCCGCACTATAGCCAGCCTCCACACAAATCTCTTGAGTTTGCAGGTGATGATGAAGGCCTGTCCTCGCAAGAATATGATTTAGACTGCTGGAGTAGGATTCATCTCATGCAGCTGTAGAAGATAGGGGTCTACAGCTAAAACACCAGTGTGTTATCAACACTGTTTTGGTCAGAAATCCAAAACATAGTACCATACGAGCTACCATGAAGAAAACTAACTCTATTCCAGCCAAAACCAATATAATGGCAAACAGCTTCACTGATTGCAAACACAAAGACCCATAGCAATTTCTTTTAGCAGTCTAAAACTATCCCCTCATTTTTCTGTAGAACCTGTAGAGTACCCACCAACCCTATGTGTAGATCTTTGCCGATCCCGAGCATCACATAATGCCTCTGAGAAAAAAAATTGAGTTTCCTATGATTTGTTCCACAAAATTACCAATTTCTCTCCCTTCTCCCCATTAAAGACTGTCACTATGACTAAACTGGCTGTAGTCGGGTAAAGTAATTCAAGATGGATCCCACCCCCGTACTGATATTCCTGATGTTTTAATGGGTAAGCTCATTTGCTTTGGTTGACCCAAGAGCTGCGTGGTACCTCTTGGCTAACAGGTGTCTTCAGTGCCTAACTTGTGCAATCTTGTTTCTTATTAACTGGTAATGAGTGGGCCGCCTGGCAGTTATGGCTCATTAGGTGATGGGTTAACCTGAATGGCCTTGTTGTTTGTTGTTAGTTGGTTAAATGCAGCACAAAGGTAACCTAAATATTGTGTGTCGCCTCCTGGCAGGATAAGCCTCCTGCTACCACCCACGAACGGCAAAGCGGGTCCGATGCTGCAGTTCATAAAGTGAACAAAGGCAGCTTGGGCTCAAGGGAGGTGCTTTATGCAGAAGATGAGATTAGGCTCAGACATCGAGCTGCTTGGGGCGATGTATTATTAAATGCTATCTACTGATATGCTACTTTTGTAGAAGCTGATTAATGACATCCTACTTTATTATTCCTTATCTTTTATCTTCACCTTGTTTCACAGATGTAGCTGGCAGTACACGGCACTAACCAAAGATCCGTGGCACTCATTAGATGGTGGCTCCTTGTGCTCCTTACAAGTGCCATCAGGCATGCAATTCCTATTCGCGATTTTGCTAACGATGCTGGTTAACATGTTGCTGTGTTACTGTTCAAGCAACCTAGACAACATGGTCTTGTCAGTCTCGAACTAACTTATCTTTTACTTATCATTTTCTTTGACACAATCCTCTGATAAGCTGAGAGATAAATACATGACAGACTCTGCAATGTATTCCCCCGGCACTAAAATCTTAGCAGTAACACTGTAGAGGGGTTTCATCTAACGAGTGCTTCTTTTGACCTGTTTTCTATTTTGTTAGAGTGTTGCAGCTGCAGATCTTAAGGCACATTTAAACTAGAAACAAATTCTTGTTTAGCCGTTCCCCATGCCTCGGGAAGTTTTCTGTCTTTGTGTGAATGTGGGTGTTTAATGGTAGCAGCTCAGGACAGGTACAGGATGCAGGCAAGTCAAACACGTTCAATTGCTTTAGGTCCTGTTTTGTATTGGCTTTGATGCTGTGATTAGAGGAGTGATCCTCTCTAAAAGAAAACTAACTAAAAGAATAATTTTCTGCTGGGTTAGTGTTCTGGTTTATCTTAGCAAGGCTTAATCAAGCACCAGGACACTTTTGTTGAAGACAGCTAAAACTAGCTTGGTTACTTCTTATGGCAACCAGATGTGGATATGGTGAGGAGGGACAAGAAGGGGTGGATTAGGGAAATTTTTAGTACTGCCCTGTCTGATGGTAACTGTGTGACCCTGTTGTGTGACTAAAAGGTCAGTCTCTCCTTCGTCCTCAGGCTGTGCCTGATCCTGGGGACAAACTAGAGCTCTTGCATAGGCTACAAAATCTGCGCAGGTCAGTGGGTAAGTAGCAGGGCAGCTGCACTCCGTGGAGCCATGAAGGCTGCTAGTGTTACCTGAGCTGTGGCCAGGATAAAACCAGTTCCAAAAACCCACTCAGAGCTACATGGAGTTCAGTTATTAAATTAACAACAGCATGGATACGCCGTGAAGATATCTTCTGCCCAGAGAACATGTCATGGAAAGGGAACGCTGTGAGGCAAAAGGAAAGTAGAGAGAGCAGCAGTAAATGAGCCACGGTGTCACTGCAGGCGAGAACACGGAATTCCCCACACCTTGCCTGGTGGTCCTGAAGCTGGATGGGTGACTAGTTCAGTTAAGGATCCTGGTACTAGGACAAAACCAGTGTTTTCATTGGCATACCATCATGCGAATATGGCTCTGTTTATTTTATTTCAGTGGTGCATAAGAAGACTGATAATGATGCTGCACTAAATTGTGGTAATATGCTCACCTCCTCTTTAAATCAGGACATTTTTAATACTTGTCTGCACATTTGAGAGGGTTTGCTGGAATATAAAGAATGGAAAATTTGAAAGAAAACGTGATAGATCAACTGGCTTTCAAGCCATACTTAATATGACAGATTGCCAGTCACTGCAAGTCCATTCTGCTGCATGTCCTCATCCTAGCTGATTTCAAATGGGAATTAGACTGATATAATGAAGTGGAAGTGAGTAAGATGCAACTTTCTTCATGCACGATCCCTTTTCTGTAATTTTCCAAGTCAGAAGGGTAGGACATTTGGTCACACCATACACCTCACCAGTCTAAGCCAGGCAAGGGGTTCAAATCTCTACCAGTCAGTCTCACAAGAAATGTTTCCCAAAGCCAGCCTCCTGGGAAGGGGCTAACAAAAAAGCCTGTATTTCATACATTTTTTGGACAAAAGGCTCTCTGAAGCTTTTCCCCTTCTATTAAAAATGAAACCTTTCAAAGTCCATGTCTACCTGATTTCAATAGCAGAGAGTGAGGGATTACTCTTTTGTAGCTCTTGCACTTACACCTTTGTGCTCTTTAATACATGGCTAAGAGGCACTTAGTATCTTTTCCTGATCTCCAGCCCACGTCGTCCCTTGGTTAAGAAGGAACCATAACTTTTATTTTGCTTCTAGCCTGTGCAGTTCTGATGAAATCCTGAAAGACCTTGACAAAGACCGGACTAGACAAAGAGAAAATAAATCCCTTGAGTTTATTACTTTTTCAAAGTCATGATTTTAAAGTAAGCCTGTAGGTTTATGAACTATGGCTTGTGAGTTTTGACCTTGTAAGAAGTCATAGAAGTCCTCATCAGTGGGAATAATGGTCACCAGCCAGAATGAACCATGGCTGACATGAAAAGGTCTTCACCACAAGCATAGCTATATAAAAGTCAAAAGGACAAATTCCCCCCAAAACAACACAAAAAAGTCTAGAACCTGAGTGTGCAGGCATCTGAGTCCAAACACCCCATGATAAGCTAGAGCTGGCAATGAATATCTACCCACTATGATTCTTCAAGTGTCTGCTCTTTCTCGACATAAACAGTGAAAAACAGGAGGTAGTATGTCTCTTTTTCATCATGGGTTTTGTTACCTCGTGCTTGTTACAGGATAAGAGCATGTCCATGGGCAATTATTACAGAATACTTAATGTCTCCAGACTGTTGCAGTAGGTTTCCCTTACCTTTATTTACTCAGGTCTTGATTCATACCGAGAAGTACTTTTATTCGTGAGTATTAAATGTCATGAGAAATGGCTGTCAAAAAGCAAAGACTGACTAGGGAATGAGATCATTTCCATGAAGTATTTTCAACCAGCTTCCCGAATTGAAACATCTAAGCATTTATATTTATTTAAATTAATTTATTTCTATTATATTTAAGTCTTTAGAAGATATTCGCTTTCCATCAGATTGCTTTAAACTTATTTTAAAGGGTCTGATTTGCTGTAGATGATGAAACTGGTATTTAGAGTATGAGACAAACTATATGAAGAAGGCCAGATCTGATCTGCACACAACTGGTGTACTGAACCTCATGGGAAAGGGTGGATTGAGGCAATGGTAATCTAGCGTAGAGCTTGACCCAAAGGGTGCTGCACAAACTCCCGTCCAGAGAATCATTATGCCTTAACTAGGTGGAGCAAACAACACAACCAAACCAAGAATATACTTTCTACATACAAGACACAGAGATAAACTCATCGCAAAATTTATCAGAACAGCTGACTGAGGCAGAATGAGATTAAGAACCTAATTTTCACATCCTTATGTGAAACTTTTAACCACTCTGCAGGTAATAAACAGCATTTATTCAAAGCAGAAAATTTCCTCTCTGAATTGAGCCTGATTTCAGGTGGAGGAAAGAGTCTTATGCATAGGGGTGTGGATGTTGGTAAAAGTCCCCAGAATGAAGTGTGGAACAAAGGTGGATGCAAATGGATGAGCACAAGCAGCCCTGGAAAACCCAGTGAATTACTTCAATGCAGCACTGTGACTACATATAGATGGGCCATCCCAACTCTTTCATTTGTTTTCCTTTACTGCTGAGGACTGTGGCATTAAATGCACTGATTCGTACTGTGCTGGGGATTTCTTGCAGCAGCAGGACTGCATTGCTTAAAGAAATAAGAAATGCTGGATGTGTCCCTCTCTCTGAGCTGCATTACAGGCTGAATTAACAGTAGATAAGCTAGACCCTGCCGAGCTGTCAGCGAAGATGCCCCAGCCCTGGGGAAGCTGAAGGACTCATGCTGCCATCACGTTTTGTGCATCTTCCATGTTGGAGACCCAGGCGCTGACATCCCCAGTAATCCCAATCTCCTGTGGGAGGTTTTTAATCCCTCTTTATAGCTGCAGGGAGAACTAAATTACATTTCCAGAAAATTCAGGTGCTAAATGGCTTCCTCTTTGCTTAGGTGAGAGGTGGTGTATGAAAGATAAGGAGAAAGCTGTTTGATGTGCAGTAAAAGATTGTGTTTTTGCTGAGTGATCTTTACTGATCAAGGTTTGAGTGACAAAGCCCCACTGTGCTCTGCATGTCTAACAGCCAGAAAGGTCACAGAGGAATAGATAGGAAAATCTTCCTACCCAGTGATGACGTCTGGTCTGTACTCTAGCCCAGCCCCAGGTGGACAAAGCTCAGCCGTTGAGGCACTCTCTTCTCTTCCTCGTACTGGGGATCTATCATCAGGTGTTTTGGTTACATCAGTCAGGTGATTTTCCTCTTTCTTCACAGTTAGACGTTCAGACTTGAAGACCTCAGCATTTTCAAAGAAAGTGCTGGGACAAGGTGTTGTTTCTGCTCATGCAGAAAGCTGCGATGAGCTCCAAGGTCACCTCCCACCCAGCTGGGGGGATCTCCACCCAAAGCACCTCTTGCAGTAGACGTGAGCCTGTTGGACCACTTCTCACCCCCAGCCCTGCCTTCCTTATCCTTTCCTTTTAATTCTTTCCCTTTACAGCACATCCACTTGATAAGTACTGCAAGTACATCGACTCGCTGTTGGTGAGGAGGGACTGTGCTGGTGGCTGAAGTGGGGAAACGGATAAAAGGATAGAAAAGGGAGCTCAGCCACCTCTTCCTAATACACTCCTGGGTTGCAGCTGATTTGGAGCCATCTAATAATTTCCCGCTGTTGCTGAGGAAGATTCTATTCCTTTCTGTGTCTGCATGTCTCAGTACCCACCAGACTTTGGATAGTTTTCTGCCAGGTTACAAAATGGAATCAACTTAGGAAGGAGGAAATGTAGTGGTGGCACCGGGGATGATGGTCCTCTTCCGATGGTGGTAACCTGTGTAAGCCATCTCAGGTAACTTCACTTCCATGGTGCTGTCAGATGAGACAGACGATTTGTTCTAGTATTTTTTGCTGCTTCCCCATCCCTCCATTCCACCCCTACAAACTCACTCTCTGCACTTTAACAGATTATGTCTCAAATCCCACCCATGAGGTATGCATGAAGTAATAGCACAGTTTAACATTCCTCCTCCCACAAAGCTCATTTCCACCTTTTTACAGCCCCAGTTGTAACAAAAGGACTTGATGTTGGACCTTATGGTGAAATTTGCTAGGGAGCTTACCCAGCCTAAAAATAACTGAGTTTGAGAAGTTATTTTTTGTTGTAGACCAGCTCCCTGTAAAACAACTCTCTGCAAAACAGCCAGAACAGGATTAACAGCAAAATTTATGGAAAAATTGACAGAAATTGTTTGATACAGCACTGATACCAAATGATAAACTTAGCAAACTATGGCCAAAGCATATAGGCAGAGTAATAAATATACTTACAGCAATGGACAGTCCCTGCCACTTAAAGCTGAAAAAGTAAGACGTTTATTCTTAACATATTACAGCGAGTGCTGGTTTGTGGACAGGCTGAGACCCAGATTAAAGGATCCCTATAGACAGCTCTGGGAGAAATACAGCTGCTTAAATCCAAATGTGTGGTCCTAACTGCCTCTGATACCTCTGCCATGCCAAGGGAAATCTGTAACCCTTATGCATGCCACAGCACAGAGGGAGTGGGAGGATTAAAACCTTGTTTCCTATTAAATTGAAACAGGCCACTCCTTGCTCATCCCTTTGTTGCAATTTGCATCTAATTTGGAGACACTTACCTCTTGTGTAAGGCACTGTGTGGGCATCCTGGGTGCCAAATGGGGGATTGTGGGTGCCACAGCTGGATTTCAGGGTGTAAACCATCAGATTCTGGAGCATTTCTTGGGCCAACTGAGGGCACAGATGATCTCTGTCCCTCACAGGATGTGAACATGCATTTCCTGAGTATACACTTGTTTTCTTTTATAGCTGCAAAATTATGATAATCTACAAATATGTAAAACTATCTGTAGGTTATTTCTGTTTTCTTTAAAGTTTGTCTTGTCTTTCTTACCTGTCCAGCAAGCTGATGCAGCGGAGCAGGTGGATCCACATGTAAAGTCAGGAAATCCATCTGAAAATGGCATAGAAAGAGTGAGAATAATGTTCATTACTTTGTTGTGTAACTTATCTAAAAAGCTTTTCTGTGGCTAACTGTTACAGAGAAAATTAATGAGGATTATCTTCATAAAAGAAGAAAAAGCACCTTTCTGCTCAGATGATTAATATTTGAAGTAAGAGTCCCAATTTTTTTAAGGCCTTTTTAATGTCCATTGTATTTTTTATGATGTCTTTATTCTTGCAGAACAGAATAAAAACTTGGCTAACGCAGACTGTGGACTGTCTGGTACTAGATATAGCATAGGATGTAGCAGATGATGACTCAGCCTCAGAGGAAATCTGTTTGACAAAACCAGTGTTACATATGATAGGTTAAAAGTTAGGCAAACAGTATGGAAGGATGAACCAGCACTCGCAGGAATTAACTGGATGGGGAAAAAACCCCAAATACTTCTTGGGCTTGCATAAACTTACAATTCCAATTAATTTCTCTGGGCTTACAGAATTATGTGAAAGAAGATTTAGCTAAATGTACATGCTCCTGCAAAAATGCAGGAAAAAAAAATACTAAAAATCAATGTATTTGGCTAACATATCTATCAAAATCAGAAGTGTGAAAAGTGTAAATGCAACTTCATTATGGTACTATACTCCCAATCTTTGTACGCTCACTGTAGCCTCTGTCTTTTTAGTCATCATCCAATTAGGTTTAGCTGAGGAATGGAAAGTTTTATCTACCATGCAATTTCAGCTACTTGTGACATTCATTTCAAAAAGTCAGGCTGCCCTTCCCTTCAATGCTTAGGCCTTTCTTCAAGACTGTATTTGAATACTATGGAATTTTCCATATTTTGATCAATGCATTCATGTGTGCTTTCATAGCAGGATGTTGGTAGTGATTGCAGAGCCTTTATTTCTTGGCTTCCTCAAATGTTGATAACTTATGTTTAGTGTGAAAAAGGGAAAAAAAAAGTTGATAGATACATTAAAAAGGATGTTACATGCAGGATGTTAAATTTCATTATTAATGTATTTCATAATTTGTATATTTTAAAACATTAATATTTGTAAACTGTACTGTCTAATAATGATGTCTCTTGCAGTAAGTACATTTTTGCCTTTATGATACAGGCCAGGCAGAGCTTTGCTGAAAACTGTCAGGCTAATTAAAAAAATAGATCTCCCTCTTCAATGCCAACAAATGCAAAACATTTGCTGGTTTAAGGGAAGTTAGCTCTGTGATGAGGGTGTTATTTAAAAATTAGAGATGCTTCTTGTAGTTATATTGTTCAGGTGGACACACACTGTTTCTTTCAATTCCCTTTCACAGAGAGCAAATGTTACTTTAAAGCACACGCAATATCTTTTTCTTGAATTTTGGGAAAAAGGTGTTGCACTGTACAGCCAGGAAAGAGTCTAGGTGAGAGGCAATCCACAGTTTCAGGAGGGATTTTTCAACCTACCACATATAACAAGACTTCACCATTTTTCCATCCTCACTATTGAAACATTGTTGTAACACTTTAAAGTGTCAAATCAATCAAGGCTCTAGGCACATATTTAAAAGTGTACTGCGTGTTTTTGCTTTGCAGGTTTCAAGAACATTTCTTCAAATTCTGAAAAATAAGTGAATCAAGGCTTACAGCATCAGAGAGGTGTAAAATGCTGTCTTACAGCTTTCAGAAGGCTGCATAGGTTCTAGCAATATCCAGAAGTTTCATAACTAATGATGATATATTTTCAAAATGACATTCGTTTCTGTTTCAGCACTAAAAGGATGTCATGACTGTTGGATATCAAATCTGGGGAAAGAGCAAACTCAGTTCTGCCTACCACAGGATTTTTCTACCTGCCATTAAAGGACATTTTTGTAATGGCGAGAGGCAGGATACTACCTTAGCTGAACTGTGCACATCAAGTTTCACTATTCCTGTTACACCATTGCATATGTGAGAGAATTCTTGCAGTTTAGAGAGGAACAAGTTCTAAACAAATTTGTGGTCAGGCGGTTGGACTAGGTAGATCCCTTCCAACTGAATTTATTCTCTTCTCTTCTCTTCTCTTCTCTTCTCTTCTCTTCTCTTCTCTTCTCTTCTCTTCTCTTCTCAACTGTGTACTTTTCCACAGTGAACCAAGGGCCCATGATGTGGGACATAATCCAGGCACTGTCCTAGAGCAGCCAGCTATCTGCAGGGAGCTCTGTCAGAAGTAGGTGAGAAGGAGAAATAGGAAATGACGCCTTTCCACGGGCCCACCCATGGCAGCAACTTGTCTGCTCTGGATCCTTGGTAAAGGTAGGAAGGGTTTCAAGGATTTCACATTGAAAGGTGAAATGACCCAGGACCAGGGTGTGCTAGAAGGAATGCATGGTCTGATGTGGGGACCACAGGGACCACAGAGAGCTATCAGGGACAAGGCACACTGCCTTGCAATACATTATGAAGTATATGCAGCCCAGAAAGCCAACCTTATCCTGGGCTGCATGAAAAGAAGGGTGGCCAGCAGGTCGAGGGAGGTGATTCTCTCTCTCTACTCCACTCGTGTGAGACCCCACCTGGAGTTCTGTGTTCAGCTCTGGGACCCCCAACATGAGAAGGACATGGACCTGTTGCAGCGGACAAGGGGTAATGGCTTTAAACTGAAAGGGGGTAGATTTAGAGCAGGTGTAAGGAAGAAATTCTTCACTATGAGGGTGGTGAGGCACTGGAACAGGTTGCCCAGAGAGGCTGTGGATGCCCCATCCCTGGCAGTGTCCAAGGCCAGGTTGGATGGGGCTTGGAGCAACCTGGTCTAGTGGAACGTGTCCCTGCCCATGGTGGGGGGGCGGGAGGGTTGGAACTAGATGATCTTTAAGGTCCCTTCCAACCCAAACCATTCTATGGTTCTACATAATATAATGGCTTTTAAGTCTTTTACCAGCACTGTCTGGATGCAACATGACCATTTGGTACCAAAGTCAGTCACTAAACCTTTTCATGCCCTAGAAACACCAGTAGCTGAACCTCACATAAAGCAGTGGTCGCAGCCACCTTCCTTCCAAAATATGCTTAAATGACGAAAAAGTGTTGGTGGAGGTCTACTTTTTACCAGTTTTCTTTGTAGTGAGAGAATGTGTCAGGGGATAGGAGGCTTGATACAACGCCAATCTGCAGTACAGCCAACATTTATGAAGAAGGTACTATAAGCACTAAGTTAAATGCTATTTGGGATAGGTGAGGAAATCATTCTGTGCTTCACCCATCAAAGGTATGTCCCTTTGGAGAGAAAAGAATATAAGATTCCTTGAAGCGAAGAGGAACTGATTAATGTCTCTGTAGCACAGCACAGGATGTCTTAGGTTTCCTGTTTCATGGGTTGTTCATACCATCATCAATCTATTGATTGTTGTTACCTCTCCGGATCTTGTCTCTCCTAAGTACCACTTATTCAGTTTATGCTGAACTGTAACGGATTAAAATTCTGTCATATTTCTTAGAACAGAATTGCCTCTTAATGTTCATTGGAAGTAATCTGGGAAGCTAGAACATGTTTTTATCCACGAAAATGCCCTAAAAGTGCTTGTGGCAAATGAGAATGTGGATCTGACCCTCTTTTACCCAAGAAAAGCATTCAGCGAAGGTTTTCTGTACACTGGCAAAAGCTGTCTTCAACCATGATTGTGACTTGTGGCTGGGGAAGGTCATAGACATCACATGTGAGAACTGTGCAATTAGCTGTGGGTGTGGGTACTGTCCGTCTGTGCAGACACATAACCGCATTGCTAGAGGTCTCCATCTCTGCCCCCTGCACAGGAGCATCACGGATGTGTGCGTTCAACAGCCTGTATGTGCCATGTCTTATTACTTTTCATCTGAACCGCAAATGTCTTTTGTGGCTTTGTCAAACGTGCTACCAAAGCCAAAACAACCTCCGCTCGTCTGAGTTACACACTGAAGAAAGTTTGGGTTGGCAACAGCATCTCATGATGAAACCATGCTGGTATTTTATACTCTACTGATTATAAAATGACAGGTAAACAATTTGCTCAATTTCCTTCCTGGATATCTAAATAAGGCTTATTGACCTTTAGTTCCCTGGGTCCTCACAGGTGAAATGTATGAGGGCTGATTTTTACCTTGTTACACTACTTCTTTCTTCTTGTGAGTGACTGAGAAATCAGTTCTTATAGTATGGGTTATGATGGAAGGGAATAGATTTCTAGACCCATTATTCATACTAAATGGACTTTTTTAGGACTGGGGTAACAGGTCTACCCATTTCCTTAATGATAACAACATTGGATTAGCTATTGCATTATCATCATTCTTACTTGAACCTGTGCTAATTATTTAAGAGTGCAGTAAGTCATGTTCCAGCACTCACACCTGTGTCCTGGCATTGCTTAATTTACTACCACATATGTACCCAAATGAGAGTGCAGTATACCATGGAGGGAAAAAATTCTGGAGAAGCATGAGAAAAAAAATAACCCAAACTATAAGCACTTTGAATTGTGAAAACAGGGTTTTAACTTAATGCTTGTCTTTCATACTAAGAGAAATGTCACTGCAATGAATGAGTCAGAAATGTGTGTTGAAATTATTCCCTGCCAAAGACTCTGGGACGTGGAATCTTAATCATGACAGCAGCTTCCTTACTAAAGGAGGACTGGAATGTGAAACCATTGTAAGGTCAGACTAAAATAATGTTTAGTCCCACTCTGTTGACTGCACAGAACACCTGCTTCCCAAATCAAGGAATCAGGTTCCCTTCAAGGCCTAATACTAATAAAGTCACCAAATTGGTGGACGTTTAGTGAACTGTATTTCATGGTAATAAGAAAGAATGAAAATTACAATGAATTGGTGAGAGAAGAATGAGTAATTTAATGATTGATGTAGCAAAAGCAGATATTAAAAAAGATAATTTTGAAAGACACATCTGCTTATTATTAAAAGCAAAGTTTCCAAATGAAAGGACCTTCCCCCTTCACTATCTATTATTGTGAATTAAGCCCTTTTCTCAGACAGTTCTTCTTCATTAGAAGGCAGATTTAGTTACCTGTATTTATGGTAAGTGCAATCTTATACTATAAACAGGATCATTAATTAAATGAACTCCACTTTTTTTTTTTTTTTTTTTTTTTTTTTTTTTTAATGACTGAGTGTTTTACAGTAGAATGTATGTCAGCAAAAGACAAAGATTCTAAACAGGAACAGTTCTAGCGGAAACTGCTCTGCTCTCCTAATTCCTTTTGAGAACTGCATATTTCAAGCAATCCTGTTTATCTTCTGGTCTTGTTAATGGTACAGTAGTTTAAAAGGTTGATCGAGTTAAGACTAGTTGCATGACCAGGGACTATCCATCTATGCTGAGAACATATGAAACATACGGGACCACAGAACTTCAAACAATGCTCCTTAGATAACATTTTTTTTTGGGGGGGGAAAAAAAGATGTGAGAAGCTAATCATTAAATATATCTGGTACCAAAATGCCAAATTTCAGTTAAGATCTCCACTATATTCTAGACCATTATACAAATAGAATATATACATCCTCCTACAGCTTTTTCTTGTATGTCAATGGACTGAAGTTAGTCCTTCTGCAAATGTGGAGAGGCAGGATGGAATCTGGTTTTGTGAAAGAAGTCACTAAGGAGATGGATGTCCAGGAGGGAAAAGTTGAGCATGTTATTTTATTTCACTTTTGCATTGGCAGGAAGCAAAGCAGTAAACTTGACGAAGCTATGGGTACATCCAGGAGACTTTGCCAAGGTAGTTGGAATAAACATATTCAAACTTCTAAGGATTGGGAAAAAATGAATTGAAAAACAAAATTAACCATAAATGGGAAATGAAAACATGCAGCGTTTCCTTTCAGAATAATATTTCATCAATATTTCTTTTCTCTGTAATGTTTTCCTCTTTCTTGCCATTTACTCCACAGCAGCATCCAAAACCTTTGACCACACATACAAAATTCTTAGCTCTTTCAAGATTTCTTACTGAACTTGCAAGGTGTTTTGAAGCTTTCTTCCTTTACACTACAACCCATATACTACAACCCACGATGAGAATTAGGTTAATTCCATAACAGAAGACTGAAATTAAGTCTTGGATTATGAGACTCAGCCCATATGTTTTTATTTTCTGTTAGAATTCTCAAAACTCAGATTTGCTACTTGCTCTTATCAAGTGTGTTGCTACTTCTACTGGATCAGCCACCACTGTTCAGAGGAGGAAGAAGAAAATAGGTAAAGTCCCCTCCTTACCTGGCATTTCCTAGATTCAAGGATAAGAATTGCCTCTCCTGGTTATGGAAAAGCATATAAACTGCAGCTGGAAGTCTGGAACTCAGATTTCTGTTCTACTATTGGTGTAAACATATCTTTGATCTCACTTGCAGTCAATGCATCTTCTTAAGCTAAGAGGTATTCATGAGAATTTCCATATGGAGACCCAGACATTGTCATCTTTAATGAAGATATCTAGGCCATCTGAATACCTTGATCCATAAAGTGGAGGGTATCTGCATCCCAAGGTAGACTGACTGTCCAACATTTGCCCACCCTTATCATAGACTCCTTTGGTTTCACTCCACAAGTTGTCCCACCTAGGTAAAGAACCTAGCATCGCGAAGTGTGGCTCTGTAATAGTGCTTTCAGCCTAGTATTTGAACAAATAATTTCAACCCCCCTTCCATCTGCATAAATTAATTGTATTTTTTTAAAGCATCAACTTTACCCAAGTCACAATTAAAATGCTTAAAACTTACTGCATAATCCGTTGTCACAAGCATTAGGGCAATCACCACAGGGTTCTCCTTCTTTGTAGGGTGTCGGAATTGAACTTATTAGATTCCCCCTGAAACATCAACATTACCAACATAAGCTATAAAGTCACTATAACATATCTGAGAATAAAACTTAATTATACGGATGCATACATATATTAATTTACAGTCTTTGGTTATATGTCAAACAATTTTTCTGTATGTGTTGGGTTTATCTGAAAAGGTTTCAGTAGGGGAGGGGGCGTGGGGTGGAATTTGCAGGGGTGGCTTTACCAGAAGCTGCCCCTGTTTCAGAAAGAGCTAGTGCCAGCTACCTCCGGGTTGGACCCGCTGCTGCCCAAAGTTGAGCGAATCAGCGACTCTGCCTTAAAATTCCCACTAAAGTTTTTGGTATTAATTATAGTCTTCACTGTACTGTACACGTTAATATGTCCTTCTGAACCAAGATTTCAAGTAGAATATGGAAAATATTTATTTATGATTTGCTGTTATGAAAACTAGGAGTTTTAGGCAAATGAAATTTAATCTGAAAATCAGTGTCACTTTTATGTGTTTTATGCTTTTGCTTGTTTGGCAATTCTGTTTCTGTCTTTTCATATTCCAAATATACTCTTCAAACCTGTTCCTCAGCTATGGGTGATGTGCCCTATTAGAAATTTCACTATCTCCTGACCAATTTTGATAATGTAATAAGAAGTTCCAGAATCAGAATCAATACGTACATGGGGCAGTACTGGCAGACATAAAAGTATTTGTATCTACTGTTGGGACAGAAAGCGACAGCACATCCAATTTGATAAGAATTGTACCAAACCATCTGTAGGTATAAGAACAAAAATCATGGGAGAATGAAAAATATACATTTGAAAATCATTTAAGTACAATATGCCTTACAGAAACATTTGCAGCTGAGTTAAGTCACTTTATTTACCCTTTATAGTAAAATATAAGTCCCCACCTTGCTGGAAAAAAACCATTTTTTTCCCCCTGCTTTCACCCCTGAACCAAAGAACATTTAGGATATAATGATAATAATTTATCACACATATATATACATAAAACATTTGAGTTAAAGTGTCTTAATTATACTTGTTTTCATTCAGTTAAAACTGTTGAAGATGTAGGAATCATGATGTAAAATTTTGTATCCTGTGTTTCGTGCAGGTGAACAGAGGTTGTCATAAGCCGTTGTCCAACTGGAAACTCTCTGAGTCAATGGAGCTCTGTAGACTGTAACAAACCTATTTCTATTTCCTTCCTAGTACTTTAATAACCTTATTCTTCCAGTGTCTGAGCAATTTTCAGATGTTAAACAAACAAATGAGTTTCTTCCCTTTGTTTCTTCCTGAAGTTTTGAAATACCAGTATCTTTACTCCATAAAGACACCTAGCCTATTATTTTCATTTTAATTCTGTTACTTTGAAAGTTTTCGTCTTGTTTTGTCAGAATAACTCTCATGTCTCCATTGTACTTATTCCCTTTAAAGATAATGAGAGGGTAAGAGCTGCTTAGCTAACATACAGATATTTATTTATTCAGCCTAAAAAATAAAAGAGTTGCATCTACCTGAGTGTAATGGCCAATCACAGCACCTTGTGTCTTTGCTCCAGTTCCATATTTGAAATCTTCCTTCTCGTTGTACCAGGCATCAATAACATCTGACCATGGGAAAGGGGCGGATGACATGAAGAGATTTTCACCACATTGTACAGCTGAAAACAGAAAAGTATTGAGAAACGCATAAAAGATACAAGTGTGAGAAAAAGACAGCATAAAGGTGGTATGATTTCCATGGAAATTCTCATCCCAGATGGGACAGCAGGGTTAGGGGTTTTTCCAGTTCAGTGACATCACCCTTCGTCAATACCGAAGTTGTCACTTGACCAGTTTGCAGGGTGGCCAGCCTGTTTGGCTGGTAGTTTGGTTGTTGACAGACCTTCTGCATGTCTGTAGTTACACGTGTAGATCTGCACCACAGACTCATGACTGTAATTTTGCTATTTGAAAGTTAGCAACCTAGTCATTATTCAGGTCACAGCTCAGTAATCTTGGGAAAATCCTGACAATTCAAAGCTTACTTCTGGTACACAAGAAGGTGTCTACACTGTCTTCATCCACTGTTTTTATTGAGGTCCAACCCTACTGCATACACACTAGCTGTCATCTGGGATTCACCTTAGCAAGAACCAGAGGATTTGGTTTTTAGGCAAAAAGTGTGGGGACTGAAGGATAGCTCACAACTTGACAGAAGGCAGTCAACATCACACTGGGCACTGATCATGGCTATTGTAGACCTAGTATAGCTGTAACTTCAATAGCCAATGACTGAAGTGTTTATATGAGCCTCCAAGATAGTCATAAGTTGCAAGTTGCTAGAGTCTTGTCTTGGAAATTATGCTTAGCACCGCCAGCCAGTTTTAGACCTTCACCCTTTACCCCTTCCTTCCCAGTTTCATCCACCACATGCAAGCTGATTTCTGCAGTTAACTGGTCTAGATTCTCTTCTTTCTGATGGATATTTTGGGAGAATATCCTTTCTCACTATGATTTTTTTTCACCTACTGAAGAAAGTAGGATATACCTATGTAAAACTGATGCAAATGGGATGAGAATGGAATTGAACTTTTCTCACTTACTGGACAGATTTATATCTAGAATTTTGCCTTTGTCCCATGCACCAACAAAATCACATTGAATATGAATGGCATTAAAAACCCAACCAAACAAAAAACCCCCAAGCTGTTCACATCAATAACATGCTAACATGTATGACATTATTCAGTTAGCACTCATGCGTCACTTACTGGTTGTCCGCACGTTACCAGGACTGTGACTCAAAGTACATTGATTGGCCCATTCTTGGGCATTCTTTGCAGCTGAAGGACACCATTCCTTAATGAAAGAAGAAAATATTAGTCATTCAGACACGTACAATTCATAACCCCTCATGAAGGAACAACGTTTGGAAATTACACTTCAAATCAAAGAAAATCATATACAAAATCCTTTTCTTCCCCTTTTTTTTGGGGGGGAGGGGAGTAGGAATGAAGTTACTGTGCACCCAGGAGAATAGAAACTGTGAAGACTGATGAAGAATACATCAGAAAGAAATGAACAATGCCATGGCTCCTTTTCCCTTTCTTTTTCCTCCAAAAGAAAGAGACATTATTGTTCATACACCACAAAATTTTCCAGGCTTTTTTTCCACCCACCCAGCTTTATGTTTCTCTTGGCGTCGGCCATGCTGAATCCTTAGGAATGGTCTGGAGAGTGAATTTGTGGGTAAATAAAATAATGTGACTTTCCATACAGTCCTGTATCTCTCATAGAGTCCATTACTCTTTAAAAATAGATTTACATCGCACAACTTACCATCTTCAACATGTTGCTGGCAGTTGGTTTCACTCCTCTCCTGAGGGTATTATGTCTGTCAACAATCAGCTCTTGCTGACTTGCTTTGCTAGTTGACAGAGCATCGAAACCTTCAGGTTCCTAAATTGAAAGAACATGTTATATTTCTTTTTCACTTGAATGTAACTAGATCCCGTATCCTGTCTAGGAAATATTAAAATATGAAAGAAAATACTAATATCAGCCATGGAGAAGATGATCTTTGTGATGGAGGAGGTACTGTGATACGCTTTGTCTCCTAAGTATCTCTAGGGGTGCTTCGATGTGGAGTAACACTTTCGGTGGTTCCACAGTGTAGAGCTTAGCAGTAATTACACTGGTTCCTGTGTCATATCTGCCAGCCCTCTGTGGATGGCTGAGATATCCTGAAATGCCTCATGTGCCTGTAGACTCTTAAATTTAGGCAACTGAATAAGACTTATTTTACTATTAATATAATTCCCTTCATGAGGTTTTGAGGAAACAGGATCTAAAAATCAGCTGAAGACATGAATGTGCTTATGATGTGTTCCTCTTCTCCAATATTTTAAACGTGCCTATCCATGTTTTTTTTATTGAAGGAACCTGTTTAATCACAGGACAGTCACAGTCCTCTTGTGGTACTTTATCAGGACATCCCACCGAACAAAAAATTGTGCCTCTGTTTTTCATGCCATAGATTTTCTTCCACTCCTGCTATAACTGATAGCATTTCTCAAACTTTTCCTGTGTTTTCTAATTAAAATATAACCATGTGAAGAACTCAGCTCCCTCTTTACAACCATTCTCACTAGTCTTCTAGACTGCAGCATGGAGAGCAGGAATCGAAGAATCAGGGGGAAATGTAGTCAAGCCTTCAGTCACATTAGTGTTTCTGAAGCAGAAGTAGCAAACTTCAAACTTCAGACTAAGTATGGCTTGGGAGGAACCACTCTAAGTGTGCATTGACTATGTTAGTTGGTTTAGCTGTTTGAGGAAAATCAGTGATACTTGTTGAGAGGATGGGACTCTGAGCAAAGGGAGAGACACGTAGCTCAGGACCTGTAGGACAAGGAAGGGAGAGAGTTAGGTAACTGCTGCCTGTAAAACCGTGAGGAATTACGAGGAAGAGGGCTGGATCTTTGAGAGATCCAGATTACTGGACCTGCGCGTGGGAGCTTCTGAAATATGCAGTTCTCTCTGACCCAAATCACAAGTAACACTGAGTCTATAGATGGCTTAGTGTTCAAGTGTGGAACCAGTCCACTGCTTTGAAATTAAACAGACTTCAAGGATAAATGTTTTCCAGATCCTAAATATCTAATCAGACTCTTTCTGCACATAATCGGTGAGCATAGGAAAAGTCATATTCAGTCAGACCACAAGTGCCTTGGGTCCCATCCAGATTTTCCGAGTAGAAAGTGCGGATCCTACCTCTCCAGTGGATGGAGGCAGCACAGCTGTGAGACACAGGAACACCACTGGCAGAATCATCTCTGAAAAGGGGAGAATGAGGATTTAATTTATTTTTTATGGAGCTTTCATTTCTCTGAATACCTAATTCATCTTTTGCCTGTGTATTTCCTGGCTTTTTCTCAAATAGCAAAGTAATGTTTGCTTTCTTTCCTCCTTCTCTCCTCCTCCTATATTTAAAAGTTAAAAAATAAAATTCATTCCCCGTCTGCATTTCCAAATTTCTATGAATCAACTGCTTTGTACATCTCGTACTTTCTGCTGTAAGCCTGGCCGAACACCTTCACCTGAATTCACAGTACAGGAGGAGATTTGTACTTCCCTTGCTGTAGGAAGCCTTCTGCTCCTTGCCACAGAGTGGAACAGCTGGGGTGGGATGCTGCTGTTAGCTTGTTTCTGTGTCCGTGTTAGTCTGAAACTTCCCCTGCTCCCCATCGCCTGCTTTGTCTGGACCGCACTGGTTGAAAGGGGAATTAGACACTCAGCCCAAGTGCAGACCTCTACACTTTGGTGTCTAAGTCAGGATTCAAACCCCTTATTTTTGGGTGACCAGCACAGCGAAGCCTTGCACGCAAGCTGGGGCAGAACTGGCTGGACCAGAAATGGACCAGCACTGGCTTCCTGGGAAAGACTTGTTTCAGAAAGCTTTTTTGTTTTTATTTTTTTTAAAGACAACTCTTGATTATATTACAGGTAGTGTGGAATGGCAACAGAAAGGAGAGCCTTCTCTAACTGAAGAAGCAACCAGCAAACCCTGAACTCCAAGACTCTACTCGTTTAGGGGACTCAAAGCACCATACCATACCGCTACAGTGATCCGGGAAGTAATGTAGGTCACTTCAAAGTTCAGGTTTCTCACTGCAATCAGTCATAGGACTTATATTCACCTTGTTTCTGCTTAGCTACCTTGGGCAGGCAACCAGGTGACTAGAATGGAATTTACTTATTTTGGCGTTTTTCCCAGCCTCCCACTCCAAGGGAATTTATGGGCATGTTACCGCAGAGATATATTATTAGCTTAACTTCTTATTTGGTTTTGAGGGGCTGCTGGTTTTACTTTTAATTTATTCTTGGGGAAAGGCCAATAGGGTTTGCTGATCTTTTCATATTCAGCAAAGCGCCTTTACCTCGAGGCAACCAGTTTATATAAAACACAAGGTGCTGTGGCTTGTTGAGAACATGTGGGTAAGAAAAACTACCCTTTTCCAAATGGTACAGCAAGGCCCATTTTCCTCACCAGCTTGCTTACGTTGCACGGGAGGCAACCCACAGTCCCCAGCCTGTAGGCAGGGATGCTGCTCCAGCTCTGCTAAAGAGCAAATCCTGTTGAGGTGGACTGTGACTATGGGCAGCTGTAGCTCAGAGGCCAAAAAACTGAACAGACTGGCCACGTCTGTACAATTAAATTCTCACAGCCTTCAAAATAGGGTGGCTTATTCCAAGCACCTGGAGTTGAGGAAAGACCTAGTTGACCTGGGGGAAAAAACCTACTGGTAATTAGCAGTATAAGTCATCGATTTCCTGTTCTTGTTATTGCCCTATGTCATTTATGTTTAATTTTGACATCACCTATGCCTCCTTGAAGTGCTTTAGGATCACAGAAGTTTTTTCTTACTAACTTTTCTACCACTTATTTCTCAGAGCCATTACAAAACTTTGCTGTGTATATGACCTAGGTGTTCAGCAATAAAAGATTATACTCCCAATAACATGAACAATTATTCTTTTCACTTAATTTCTAACTAGAAAATAAATAGTGGTGGGGGTTATTTTTAGCTGTACTCAAGTTACAAGTAAAAACATATCTTTTGAGTGCAAAATGTGATGATATGCAAATAGAAAACAACCCTTTTTGCACCTAAAACATGTAAAAACAAATTCTCTGTTTCAAAGGAAAAATAGCGCTTCACTGAAATTGTGAAACTTTCTATTTTGCAAACCAAAATGCAGAAGCTAACTTAAAGACATGGGCAAAGTATTCATTCACTGTAATATTTTCTATGAATTAACTTACAATTAAATGTAATTGGTAATTTAATACACGATACAAGTTTCAAAATGCCATTGGAATGCTTTTTAAGACCCCGTGGGTTTCCTGCTCCAAGATATTAACATACTTTTGGCAATCCCACCAATTTCAACCAAATGCTTATGGTTTATGAGATGTAAATTTAATTGCTCTGCATTAATTTCTAGGCACTGGTCCTAAAATCAGTCTCTCTGTCCCCCTCCCCTGTTCCCCCTCAATCAAACATAAATCAGGACATGTGCCAAGTCTTACTGACTTTCCTGCAACTCCATCTGTGTTCAGGGATCTGCCACTGAAAGATGGTGCTTTAGCATCCCTAGTTTGTATGAGTTTAGCAAACTTGTGTGAATATGTTTTTCCCATCTCTCCTCCTAAAAAAAATAAAAGGTGTATCCTAAATTATTCGTACAATTGAATATCTATTACAAAAGAGCATCCCCATTGTTTTTTATTATCCTTGAAAAAGACCTGAAATGCAATAATATAAGCTGTCATTTCACTTGTACAGCATTGTTGCACAAAGTCCTACTTAGAAGCCACTTTGCACAAGCGCGCTAAGTTGCACAAGGTGGTAATTTCCCCACTCTGAAGGTAAGTGGCGATAGTTACATATAGCAATGAAGATACTGGACTCAATATATATCCAATTCAATATGTTCGGTCTGTCTCTGTCTCTTTCTCTATGTACATATCATCTGCCAAGGTACTGCTTTCTTGCATACAGGCAGTTTTTCATCTGTTTTTGATTGTTCATCAATTTTCTCTCCCCTTTTTTTTTCAGCTTGTGTTACACTGTTGCCTATGTAATCCTTATTTTTCACTGAATAAAATCCTCTCTCTGTGGCTGTCCTAAATTGTTCAAGAAGTCTTCTAAAATAGGTTGCATTTTAATACATGAAACAAATTGCAATACTTGAAGCAAACAAATCAGTGTAAATCCTACCTTTTGTTTCCAGAAAGATCAGAAGTTTCTTCCGTCCTTCTTCAGGTGGTTGTGGAAGTGTCCGGGGTTCTTCACTGGAGGGTGATTTATAGCTCTTCTATTTCCTGATAGGACAAGGTGACTCAACGTCACAGGTATTATAAAATTCAAATAGTGACCAGATAAAACAGCACACTCGTCAAGTGCACATTCTCCCAAGGAGGAGGCTGTTTGCTTGTGCTCCATTTTTATTTCCTCTTACTTCTTGCTGGAAGAGATGAAGTACTCTGAAATGAGTTTTGCATGTATTGCTCCTTATATGTGAAATCTTTAGTGAACATGAACACCAGGTACAGAAGCTCTCTGCTAATGATTGACACATCCAGTTGTAGTAAGACTTGATCTTAATCTCCAGCAACGCAAATAAACTCGGCTGGCTACTGAGCTGTCTCCAGATTGACTTTGTTGTAACCAAGATGGATTCTTACTTATTGATTTTTCCATGGGGGTAAAAAAAGGCTTGGGCCAAGTTCCTGTTCATGCTATGGCTTCTTTACATCAATCCTATAGTGTAAAAGTCAAAGGAGGAGACAAGGATACTTCTGTAATTGAAACTTTTACCCACTATTGGGTAAAGATTAAAAGAATATTGTGTGCACTAGCATTAAAGCATGTATTTGTGTCAGCATTTCCAGGTACCTAGTGTAAAATGAGAATGGGTGGAAATACTGCCAAATCAGAAGGGTATTTGTGTGCACATTGACTGTTTCTGTCCACATTAAGTGTCAAGTAATTGCTGACCAGAGCAGCTGTCACTGTCTGCTTTTAAATAAAATGTTGCTATTTTTCTATTTAAATTCAGGTCTTCCTTCCTCATAGTCACTCAACTCGTACCCTAGTCCCTTGTGAAGTATGTCTTCAGAACAATCTTCTGCTCTTCATGACCTGGGAAACTAGTATATTTGCTCTACCAGACAAAACAGTAGTGGTGCGATTTGTTGGTTTATAATTATATGGAAAGGAACACACTGTCAGCAAGTTTGGGGTTGACACCAAATTGCAGGGAGCAGTCAATATGCTGGATAATAAGGCTGCCGTTCAGCTGAATTTCAAAAAGCTGAAGAATTGATTTTACAGAAAAGATCTGGGAGAAAGCAACTGTCTAGGGAGCATCTCTAACAAAAAAAACACTTAAGAGTAGACAACAAGTTGCATATCCGTCAACAGCACTCCCTTGCAACGCTGAGAGCTAACCATGTACTGCACTGCATTAGCCACTACATAGTGCAAGTACTGAGAATAGTGATTATACCCACTTTTTCAGAACTTCTGAAACTGTGTCTGGACTACTGTGTCCAGTTTTCGAGTCCCCAGTACAAGAAAGACCTTAACAAACTGGAGTAAGCCTAGCAAAGGGCCACTGTGTCGGAAAGGAGAAAGGCGGAGATGAACTCTTCTACGACATGGACATGAAGTAAGGGTCACAGATTGCAAGCCTGACTAGATATAAAGAAAAATAATTTTTACAGTGAGGCTTGTTAAGCACTGAAGCAGATTGGCTTGTGAGATGGTAGTTTTTGTATACTCGGAGATATTCAAAACTGGACAAGGTGCAGCATCTTAATCTAATTTTCAAGTTGACAATGATTTGAACATGGTGTAAGACCAGATGGGCTTCAGAGGTCCTGCACAACCAAAACTGTTCTAAGGTGGTGTGATTTTTATAGTGTTGACACTGGAAGGGCACCAGATGAGACTTATCTTATTTCACTTGTTGGCAGATATGACAGTTTAATTAATTACCTATACCTCTGCTATAACCTCTGATTGTTATAGCAGAAAGCAAGTGTTACTAGTATAATTGTTATAACCATTAGTAATGTAAAAGGTTGCATTCAGGTGATCAGTGAACCATGGATCCTAAGGTAAAGACTATATCCTCTTATGCTCATGTCATTCATCTCTCTGCTTAATATATACTGAGACCTCTTGAATCAGCTCCTCATTCCAGTGTAAAGAGCTGTCTATGAATGTGAGTGAATGATTCAAAACATCCTACCCTGTAATAACATTTCTGTGAATAGATTCTGTCATGACACTTTATAAATTGTTCCTATTGTTTATTGTCATAGAATCATAGAATCATAGAACAGCTCAGGTTGAAAGGGACCTCAGAAGATCATCTGGGCCAGCCTTCCTTGGGAAAGGGAACCTAGATAAGACTATCTAGCATCCCGTCCAATCACATCATGAAAACCTCCAGCGGTGGGGACTTTACCATGTCCCTGGGGAGGTTGTTCCAGTGCATGATTGTTCTCACTGTGAAAAATTTATTTCTTATGTTGAGGTGAAACCTTTTCCAGTGCAGCTGTTGCCCCCTGTCTTCTCTATGTGGCTCCTTGTGAAGAGAGAGCCTCCGTCTTCTTTGTAGCTGCCCCTTAAGTACTAGAATACTGTGATGAGATCCCTCCTGAGCCTTCTCTTCTCCAGGGAGAAAAGACCGAACTCCTTCAGTCTTTCCTCAGAGGGCAGGTTCTCCAGCCCGTACATCATCTTTGTGGCCCTCCTTTCGACCCTCTCCAGTCTGTCCGCATCTTTCTTGAGCTGTGAGTACCAGAAGCAGATACCGTACTCCACATGCGGCCAGACAAGCAATGAATAGAGTGCGGTGATGACGTCTTTATCTCTGCTAGTTTCTGAGGATGCAGCGCAGGATCCAATTGGCTTTTGCTGCTGCAGCGACACACCGCTGACTCATGTTCATCTTGTTATCCACCAGGATCCTTGTGTCCCTTGCAGCAAGGCTGCTCCCCAGCCACACAGATCCTAGCCTGTACTGGGCTCTTTGGTTATGATATGATACCATAAGTCTCAGACTGTGCATGGAGCTCCAGTCCCTCTTGTTTGTTGGCTTTAACTTGTATATAAAGGATTTCTAAAACTTTTCTAGTGGAAGGACCACTGCCTCCCTGCGCACAGGAGACTTGACACCTCGTTCCCCACCCTCAAGATTCTGAAGCAAAACTAACTGCTAAAATGTGTACCATGGATGATAAAAAGTGTCTTGACTGTCAAAAACGTGCATTACGTAAGCACAGACTTAGAAATTGCCTCTCTGGCTCTAGAATTCAATCTCCTATTAGAGGTCAATGATACTATACATTTATTTTCATAAAGCACTTCTAGTTTGAATTTCCGTGCCTTCAATTTCTAGACTTTGGATCTCATTTATCTTCAGTTAAAATTTTTGCTCTCGCAGAAGTCTGTTCTTGCTGGAAAGCTTAGTTACATTGACCTGAGGATCACAGAATAGTTGAAGTTGGAATGGGACCTCTGGAGATCATCTACCTCAACCTTCCTGCTCAAAGCAGGGTCACTTAGAGCAGGCTGCTCAGGACTGAGTCCACTGGGGTTTTGAATGTCTCCAAAGATGGAGACTCCGCAACCTCTCTGGATAAGCTGTTCTAGTGTTTGATCTCCCTCACTGTAAAAGAGTTTTTTCTCAATTTTAAATAGAATTTCCTGTATTTCATTTTGTGCTGACTACCTCTCATCTTTTCCCTGGACACCACTGAGTCTGGTTCCGTTGTCTTTACGCAGTCTCATCAGGTATTTTTACATACTGAGAAGATCTCCCCTGACCCTTCTCCTCTCCAGGCTGAACAGACGTGGGTCTCCCAGCCTGTCCTCATATGAGAGATGCTCCAATCCCTTAGTCATCTTAGTTGCTCCTCTCTGGACTTGCTCCAGTATGTTAATTTCTCTCTTGTACTGGGGAGCACAGAACTGGACACAGCACTCCAGTTAGCACCGAGTAGAGGGGAAGGATCACCTCCCCTGACCTGCTGGCAATGCTCTGTCTTCTGCAGCCCAGGATGCAGTTGGCCACCTTTGCCACAAATATACATTGTCGGCTCGTATTCAACTCGTTGCCTAGCAGGAGCTCCAGGTCTTTCTCTTCAAAGCTGCTTTCCAACCAGTCGGTGCCCAGCGTGTACTAATGTATGGGGCTATTCTTCCTCAGGGGCACAACTTGGTGTTTCCCTTTGCTTAACTTCATGAAGTTCCTGTTGGTCCATTTCTCCATCCTGTTGAGGTCCTTCTGAATGGCAGCACAACCACCTGGTGTATGAGCCACTCCTCTCAGTTTTGTACCATGTACAAACCTGCTGAGGGTGTACTCTGTCCCATCACCCACCTGATTAATGAAGATGTCTCATTGGCCCCAGTATTGACCCTTGAGAGGAAACAACTGGTTTTTTGGTGAGCTCCCCTCAGTTTACTCTGTACTGTTTTGTTCTCAGAATTCATTTTAGTATTATGCTGAACTGCAATGCCATGTAATCCCTAATCAGAAAATTCAGTATTAAGCTTACTGTTAAAATAAGATCTAAGAAAGACACGTAAATTCTTGAACGTTTAGTAAAAGTTGGTCTACTAACTTCCCCCAGCCATCTACCCCCAAAATGTCTTCTTTTTATGCCTGGCTGGTCATTGTCATTAAATTTGGGAAATTAACTTCTTTGATGTCATTGAAGCTAGTCAGGCACATGTCCCTTGATAGCATATGGAGAAAAATGGACACTTCCAGGATGTGAATAATTTCATCCTGTATTACTTATCTAAAATAGATTATATCCACAAAAGCCTACAAATGTTTGGTTTACTTCATTTTCTCTAAATAAAGCCTAGAGCAACTAACTCAGCTGTAGACTTCTATACTGAAGATGTCTAAAGGTTGATGAAATAAATCACATCCAATGAGGAAGCAAAGTGGTCGCACATGCAGAAAACATGATTATCTAAACCTCACTTTTCTAGTAAATCACATTAAGTCTCGGGCATTTATAATGTGTCTGTATGCCTGGCATTGCTAATATAAATGCAATTCCTTACCTTTCTCAAAATTTTCATGCCAGCTCCATCGCATCAGTCATAAACTACTTGTTTCCATTTCTCAGATATGTAGAGCCTCTCTCTGTCTCTTAACATTTGTCTTTGACCCACTCTTTGGATTCTGACCATGCCTTTTCAGGCTCTGGTGATGACTTTCACCTTTTAGTTGGTAAATTTTCAGCATCTTTAATTTTGTTATGGGAAAGTGTCCTGGTTTAAGTGTCGTGGTTAAACCATGACAAAAAGTGGTCAGTAAACATTTGCAGAGCTATCTCTGGATCTTCTTTGCTCTCATGCCTACAAAATATTTCTGTGCAGTAAGATAGCCCTAGTCCGTGGATATTGTCTTACAAATAGGTCAAATCCATTTTATTTTGTCCTTATTATCTCCATTTATTATCCCTGATTATCTGTACCCCTCTTTTATCTTGTCTGGTAGCTAGCTATACACCCTCTAGGAGGTAAAGCAACCATTTGTTCTCATTTGTACAGCATCTTCTAAAATGGTTTCTTAGCACTGAACAGGGCCCAGAGCCTATCACAGTAAGAACAAAAAGCATGAATAAACTATATAAAGAATCATACTTCAGATTCCTCTCACCTCTCTTTAGATGTCCAGACGATGCATACCTAGCACAGAGTGAGTGTCTAGAGTCTCTCAATAGTCAACAGAGAGTAAGAGACACCTTTCTCTTTTCCTATCTTAGACACCCATCTTAAGTAAATTAGCTTCTGAATGTATCGTTCAGTTCTTGTTGGCTACAAAGAGAGCCTGACCTACTCAAATGCCGCAAAAGCCTCCAAAACTCCATTCTGGCAAAATATTCCTGTATGGGGGTTGCAGTCTCCAAATATCTAGATGTTCCTGGTTTTGTTCCACTTTGTGATTGCAGAAAGAATTAGATGAGAATTAGATGTAGAAAGAAATAGCTTTTTCCAGTGGAGGAAAAAATAACTGTTATTATAGATTAGGATTAATCTCAGCTAAATTTATCAACCTAAAAATTCATTTTTAGTCTTTAAAGTGGCAGGTAACCTCCAGGTTCATCCTACTTAGAGACCAACCTTGGGTGACATCCCTGTTCACTGATTAAAACAGACACCTGAATTAGAGATGTTAAAACATTTGAGAGAGAAATTGCACCTTCCCAACCATACAATCACTTCTGTTCAGCAGTCCTGCATTATAGATGGATGGACCTGTCTCATTTTCTGCCCGCCACAAGCTGAAAGCCCAAATGCTCATCTGGAGTTTCGGGCCTGTTACGCATATAGAACAGACAATAAATGCATTTCTCTTAAAGGCCAAAGTGGCCTTCTGGCAGCTTTCCCACTGCTGTTTTAGGCGTAATCAGCCACATTGTTTTCTCATGTTCCATACGATGAAAATATTCTCAATTATTCGAGCATATCATTTTTTTATTACCCTGAACAAAAGTGTGCTCTTTTCTATGTACCATCTGCATTTATCTCGGGGAGGTAATTCCTTCGTGAACAGTGTAACCGCAGATCACATGCTTGATAAATATTTTGAGTCCATTAGTGAGATACCAAACCATATTAATAATCCTGAAAGAAACTTGATGCCTCAGCTTTTATTTCTACCTCACTTCTGTTTTTCCCAAGGCCTTAGTTTTACCAGTAAACTGAGGGAAATATTGCACCATTAAGCACAACCTTTGGAAAACAGCAGCCTGAAGGTTCCACTACGTATGTCTAGGAATAGACTGCTTGCAGAGTCAGTCGCTGAGCAACACTGCTTCCATCCTAAAGACCATACTGGTTCTTTGAAGGGTCAATGGCTCTTTCTTCTCTCTCCATCATCCCTAACTTCTGCACACAGAGCACAAACCCCAGGCTCTTCTGTAGCTCTTCCCAGAGTACTAAAGACAGTAACTAAGCAAGCGTGACTTAGAAGAAGTTTAAACAACTCCTTTATTTAGTCACTTCAGACTTCTGCCATAGCAAATGCATTTAGCAAGTGTATTTATTTAGAAGGTTTATGTTTCAAGGATCTACTCTATTGGGCAGTCACACAGAAAAATGCAACTAAAAATGAAATTAATTTCCATAGTTTATCTGAAAGAAGTGTTTCCATGTTTAGGGTGAGAGGTTGCTTGCCACTATTTTAGCAGTATAGCAAGATGGTATAAAAATATCCTTGTATCATACCATGCTTTTCTATAAGGCTTCATTTAGATCTTTGGTACAGTTAATTCCCAGCATAACTGCTATTATCAATTCCAATTAAAGATGTCAAGAAGAACATGTTAGATGTCATGGAAGGGACCATCTGTGATAACCATTTTGGGCCTGGAAAAGATGATAGAAAAGGAGCATTCTGTGGGTTTTCATAAATGTCCAGTATATATTTCTTACCCTTTGTTGGACATGGATCATCTAAGGGAACATTATGTCCATGGGTATGTTCCAAAATTCAATATCTTCACTGAATGCTGCTCTGGACTAGTGGAGCTCTCATTTCTCTTCTTCCCAAAGGGATTTTTTAGGTACTGTCTAGTTGTTAGCCCAATCAAACCCGGAGGCAGTCTAAAGCAATAGTCTGTTACAGAAATAGGAGTCTTGTGTTTGAGACTAGTAATGCACTTTATTAAGAAAGTAGACTTGGAATTACAAATTATTTCTCTCAAGGAATCTTAGTGGAAGCAAATTTTGTTACAAAACTATTTCTGTTTTTTTGTTTTTTTGTTTTTTTGGTTTTTTTTGTATCCCTGTATGTGTTTGTTTATCTCTCCATGACTCAGAGAAGAAAATCCCCTGGGCAAGGAGAGTTGTGTTCACAGTGCAGATGCATTTTGCTCCAGCACCGGTGGTTCCCCAAGCATTGCACATCAGAACAAATCTTCAGGTCTTTTGGGCTGACTCAAGACAGCTTAGTTGGAAATTCAATCATTGTTTCACTGCCTGTGGTGGTATACGTGTTATCCCATGGAAAGACCTGAGAACTAAAGTGTCTCATCTCCTCTTACAGCCAAAGCCAGGGTGTCCACTCAAACCTGAATCCCAATATCTTATTTGCTCTTTATTATGTCCTTCATCAATGTGTAGGAGAAAGAGAGGGCTCCAAGAGCCAAAAGAGCTTCTGTGTGCCTTTTCAACATCCCTTTGAATATATGTAGGCCCTCATTAATGGCAGTGCAGAATTACACCTTGTGACCTTCTGCAGAAAGGGAAAAGCCCCAAATCTTTTTAAACTGCATCCCACAAAAAGGCTTTGTCTTAATACCATGAACAGGAAATGTTCAGGCACAAATTTACCACAGGCAGAGACCTTAATAATTATTTCTATAAATAATGTGCTTCCAGTTTTATTGAGAAACCCTAAAATCTTTGGGAGTAGTTTCTTTTCCTTCTATGGGTTAAAAACATATCCTGTTGTAAAGTACCTGGACATGATTCCAAATGGCTTCTGAAGTAATATTGACTCCATCATCGCACTAAATCCTATGCATATAAAGGTAATAAAAGCTGAACCATTTTTTTTCAGGTACTCTATGTTAATAGACATACGCAATACAGGAAACTTAATCTATCAACCTACGCATCTAAAGAACTGCTGTGCCAAAACTAAGTCAAGTGTGATTACAGTATAAGAAAGAAATATAGACAATGCTACTGAATGGTGCATTTTGTTTCTTTTTAAGAAGTATTTGCAGTCTACGCAATGTTATATCTGTGGCTGTCTTCTGCATTAGTGGCTTACATAGTCACATCCCCTTTGAATTAACTTAAAACCAAGGTTTACTAGGAAAGATGATGAAAAGTTCTGAAGAAAAGAAGATTACAAAGACCATTAAGGCCACATTCTCCAAGTCGTTTAGGTACCTGAAATGGAATTACTTTAATTAAACACAGGCATCTACATTTGAGCAAGACTCCTTTCATAGACTTTGGAAATTTACAGGTATCTTTGGGACATGTTTCATTTCATCTTGATGTTAACATCTGAACAAAATCACACTGTGTCCTAGAAGTACCTGTTTATATTACAATTGTTGAATGGCCATATTAAAGTTTCATTTTTTTAAAAAAAAAATCCTTTTTCTTTTAATTATTTTCATTTAACTAATTAATGAAAGAGATACTAAAATTTAGCCTTGTTAGGATAAACAAGTGTAGCAGAAACTGAGGGAAATAGGTAGCATATTCAAAGCTGATGCACCCCTTGGAGATTTAGTCTTTTTTGTTATTCTCTTCACAGGGAATTTCTGTAGCTTCTCTCTGGTTTGTGTGCAATTTTCTCTGGTTTCTCATGCTGGGGAAAGACAGACTTGTGAAGACAGACTGAGAAAAGGTAGAATCCAGTCAGAGTCAGGGCAAGGGGAAGAGAATGCCAAATGCTAAAGTGTGGAAGAGAAAGTGAACTCTTTGTCATTAGATGAAGGCTGAATTTGTGGAGGTTACAAGGGGCCTTTTGGATCAGAGGAGTGGAAGAGAAATGAGAAGGTTCAGTATTGTCAGGAGGTAATCATGATTGTATCTCTCTGGCAAGAACCCCTGAGGATTCTATAAATTTCAGTGGTAAAGATATTTCTGGAGATATTTGATAAGCATCAATGAATGTGTCCACCCAAGTTATCTCAGAAAAGGGGGAGCAATACTAATTGCAGGATGCAATAGGAGGAAACAAGAGGAAAACAGTTGCTTGTCAAATGCAGGAAGTTTGTGGTTCAGTCGCAATGGGAACTTAATTTCTGTACAGAAAGCCAGCCCTTCTTTTCTCCTTCTCTTACAAAAAAATGTCATTAAGAGAGATCTGCATGGTGCAGATCTTAACTTATAGGCTGTACATCCACCAGAAGGGTCTGAACATCCTCTTTCGGTATGTCCTCTGTAGTAAGCGTAGAGAAAACTGAGCAAGCGTGGATTATTTGCAAGAAGGAGCAAATATCTCTATTCATGGAGTCATGAGCACTGCCTGGGGACGAGGGTTATCTGCCTTGGATTACACACCATACTGCACTACACTGCTCTGTGCCTTAGCTGGCTGATACTTGTGGTCCTGTGCTACGTGGGTGACAATTTGCAAGGTTGCATCTCCACGTGCTTAGGGAAGTTTGAAGTGCAGACATATAAGAGAGGATTTTGTTGCTGAAGCACGGATGTCTATTGCCAATTTTGCTGTAGCATATTTGAGACATATGCATGGTACTGACAGGTATTACACAGCACTTCTGGGAGATTACCCTTCTGGAGTGTCAGATGGAAGCTAGGTAAGACATGCTGCAGTACTTAAAATAACCCTAAATGTCTATATGTAGGCAAATGAATGACATCCCTATTGTTTCAGGCATCATGAGTTATCTTGCCTGGCCTCAGCTATGCTTCAAAACTCTGGGGATTTCCCAGAAGTTGTCTGTCATATCTGCATGGCTTCTAAAATGACACTAAATACCGAAGTTTGGGCAGCTGAATACAGCCCACTGTCTGATTCAGTCACTTTCCTTCAGATGTTGAATTCAGTTACCTCCACTTCAGTGCCTGCCACTGTCTTGAGACGTTATAAGATATTCTGCCTTAACCACTGTGTTTTCTCAATCTTACAAAAGGGTGAACCACCATCTACAGGTGCCTCTATGTCTCCAGTGACTACAACTGAGGCTATGACAGGATTCAACTTCACACATCCAATTGTAGGTGTCTACACTTTTCATGCATGTTCTAGCTCTTCTTGTAATCAGTCAGTAAGATTCAGTTGTCTACAGGCACCCGGAGACATTAGGGATACCTTTGAATATTAGAGATACTCATGTGGGCCACGTTTGTTTAGATTTATAGATTACGCTAAGAGAGAGAGTTGTGCAACCTAGTGGATCTATATGTCTCTCAGAGTCACAAGAAAATCAAGGAGTTTCTTGTGTTTTTTTGTGTACTCCAGCCCAGATGCTTTATTTGGTGAGGTTTTGACCAAACAAGGCTTTTCATGACCTCACCTCAGACTGGATCCAGCTGAGATGCTTCCTTTGATTTCCCTGAATACCGCACTGTGTTTACAGGCAGGATTCAGCTGATGCTGTAGGAGAAGGCAACACCCTTTTGTTACGGCACATGAGCCAAAGACGTTATTTCACCTGGAACCCCAGCGTGTTGGATAAAAGCTGTGACTTCACTGCAATGTACCTAATGTAGACTAATGTGGTAAGGTTACAGCATCCCAGCGGCGTGGCCCTAACCGTGCTAGAGTTACAAAAATGCATTGCCAGGTGTCATGGAAGTACCCAAGTGAAGGTGGATTGTGATGGGGTGATTTATAGTTCATACTCTATGAGTCAGCCTGGGCCATTCATCCGTTCGCAGGTTTCTCATCAAGTCTTTTTCCCTTATGTTTGTCTTGGCATTGGCATTAATGCAAATAACTTTCAAAGCGGAGATCTCCTCCAGTAAATATTGCCACAGATGAGCTCTGGGTATAGAATGAAGATGTTACTAACCCTGCAGTTAGAGTTTAGATCTTACATGTTGGATTTTAACGAAACCATTAAATAAGCCTTCTTTGTTTGCAAGATCTCAGACTTACAGAGAAACACTTTCTTTCTTGTTTTTTTAAAGTGTGTTTTGTTTTTGTTTTCGTGCTTGGACCTGAGCAGTATCCAGTGATGGCTGTTTCTCTCTCTGTGTGCGCATGTACGCGTGTTTGTGAGCCCAATGCCATATTTGAAGTCTTTCACCTCATGCTTGTCTGACAGCTGACCAAGTACCGAAAGTGTCTGTCACAGACAGATTTTCACTGTAGTTCACAGCTAACATAACAGAGGGAGAGGGGAGGGGAAAGACAGTTCACAAAATGTATGAGGAAACATGTTGGGAAGATGCAGGGATCTCTGCGCAGACAGAGCGTCTTTTGTCTCTCGGGCAGAATGACTCCCTGGCTCAAAGCCCACAGCGAAGCAAATAACAGAGCAGCTTCATTATGCCTTAATGCTGCTATATGACAGTACATCTGGGAATTAAATTATAGAAAAAGGTGGGCTCGCTCGCTCTATTATTTTTTTTGTAATCTCAAGAAGTTGCCATTGTCTCACCGTTCAATAGCTTCTTTGTATTCACTAGATCAGCACACAAAGCCCAAAATTACCTTATTTGAAATAAGTTACAGTTGCACTGCAAATGTTTCTTCATATTAGTTTTCACTTCATTTCTAAAAGAACAAGGACCTATTATTGATTGGAGTTATACAAAACAGATGGTATTTTTCTTTTTTTCTATCAGAGAATAACATAACCATATTTAGGTATGAATGGTGAGATTATTTTTTTAACAAAGTTTTCATATGTTAAAGTCTGATGTCTGGTCTAAGCTAATCATATAAATGTCCTGTAGTGATTAGATGGAAAAAGACATCAATGCAGCATGATTTAACCCACATGAACAACTAAAGACAAGATGCATTGCATCCTGGAAATGCTTGCACTGCTCCATTGATTATAGAGATCTTTGACACAGATGTATGTCTTAGAGATCACTAAAGTAAAGGATCCTAATTTTTTCTGAACACTCAAAAATTTTTACTTTTTAATGAAGATCTTAATTTTTCTTTCTACTTAGATTTTTTCCTTTTTTTTTTTGTTAAAGACAGATGTAATTTAACTTAAAAAAAAATCTGAATAAGTAAATAAAACTTTAAACAAGGTTATGTAAGAATCTGTAAACAAAGAAACAAAGAAAAATCCACCCACCCCCACATTAAATATTCACAGCAACTATTTTTGTAGTTATTTACAGGTGGCATTTTACATTGTCACCATTTTGCTAATCACTGTTTTCACCCATCTCCATGAACTGCCAGGACTGATAAATGCCTTATTTTCTTCTGAGGTTCTTGACACTTTCTTCTGTGCTTTGGTAGTTGCACATCCTTGTGTCATTCAGCTACAATGTAATAGTTAGTGGCTTATCTTAGGAAGCAATGGCTCTGCTCAGAAATAGTTTACTGTTCAGTAAGATAAATCTCCATGAGCTTTGCTATGTCAAGGGGAACTCATTTGGTGTCTGCATCTCTTCCAGATGAATAATTTCTTAAATATCCAGCTAAATGTCAGGAACTGCCGTTGACTCTGTACTGCTTCCCACAACTCCTGGGATTCTTGCAGGTATACAGATTTTTCATAAAGGAACCTGTTGGCATGTCAAAGAGAGCCTGGAAAGGAGAGTCTGGAGAAAGCACCAATAACTTACTTGGTGGGCTTGTGAGCTATATGCTAGTTCCATCTGCAGTATTCTTCTCTTCTCAAACACCTAGTTTGGGTTTAGAAGCCTAGAATTTTCCTAATATATAAAATGAACAATAATTTTCAGATTTTGAATTCATACGGTAAGCCCAGAAGAAAGGCATAGCACATAAAACAGTAAACACACAAATATGAGCCTAAAAGCTGCCAAATAAATTATGCTGTCACACATTTAGTTTGTAAGAAAGACAAGGTAAACAGAAATTTCTAAATGAAGGTACTGGAGTTAAGGCCTTATCTCTGTATGCTCTGAGGTTTTATCTATTGTATGTGTATATAGTTACATATATATTTACATATATACACATACATAGACTCTCTATCCTTGCCCCCTTTCTGTACATACATACAGAAGTATGCATATGTCTATACACATACTTATATATATATGTGTAGCAAATAAATCCATGCCAGGGACTGTTCTCTAGCTCTGAGACAAGTTAGTTAGTCTCTCAGCCTCCAAACTGGATGACTGCATTAAAATTGCCTCTTGGGGATGGTCTCTGACCCACGATGATTCTTGAACCATGCTTGGATGTTATTTTGGAAAGAGTTAGGTAGACAGGTATTCTTCTACCTGTTACAGCACCGAGTGAATCAATGGAGTCTGCAGAGCTATTAATTTTGGCTGTGTTGACTCGATCTCCACTGGCTGTAGTGGGAGCCTAGGTACCTGAACATAGATACCTCTGTATACATGCTCAAGGGCAGGTAAGCTGAATTCCACCTTTGTGCTCTCAAGGCAACTTGGAAAGCGAAAACTCACGGCTGAATTGATTTGCTCAGAGAGACGTGTAAAGAGTTTTCTAAATGACTCTTTTCCTTGCATACCTTATTTTTTAAAAATAGAACCTTTAACGCAATATTTGAATGTTTTCTATCAATAGAACAATATTACAGGACAATAGAGAAACTCCCCAAACAAAAGAAGCAGATCCTTCCAAAGCCCCAAACTAAAATCACTGCTTTTTCACTCCTACTGGTACTCATCCTGCACCAGTGAAGTCTGTTCATTTTAGTACAACAGAATAACACCCATCTCTTACTATACTATAAATCAGCATGAATTTGGGGCCATATGTTGCCTGCACACTACAGGTACCGAACCTGGACACTGTAAGCTTAATGGTTTATAATCTAAACAGTATTTAGACCACTTCATAATTTCTGTCTATCCATTGGATTTTCTCAAGATGGGTGTTGTTGGCTTGGTACACACTTTATAAGCAAGATATTTGCAAATTGCAGCAAGTCCAGCAGAAGACCATGAAGATGACTGGGGATTCGAGTTAATGACATAAGTGGAGATGCTGAAGGAGCTGCATTTGTTCAGCTTGGAGGAGAGAAGGCCAGCAAGGAATATCTAATTTATATTTCAGTAGGGGCTGTAAAGAAGACAGATACAGATTCTTCTTAAAAACGCACAGAAAAAATACACAAGGGAATGGGTATGGGTTGTAAATCAAGGTGGGATGAAGAGGTGCGGCCAAGTGAAAGTCCCATTTCATGGTTCTTATATTGTGAGAAGCTTATGGGAAAGGAAAATAAGAGCTTCATCAGCATTAACCTTGGGGAAGGCAGAAGTTTCCCATGCTGATAAGAAGGGACATGTTCAGTAGTATGTCTGATCATGTGTCGTGAGGAAATCAGACCACCATGACAATCATAGAGAACCCAGGGATTAATATGGATGATTTGAGTCCTTCTGCCTTTTTTCTTTCCCCCATCTTTCCCCCAGCTATATTGAGGAGGGGTGGATTCTCCTGCAGTCCAGCAGTCTAGAAATGCTCATGGAGGATGACAGCTACTGCTTGTTCTGCTTGCCTTTTTTTTTTCTTTTCTTTTTTTTTTTTTTTTTTTTTTTTTTTGGTTGAAACTGTATCTGCTTGAATAACTGCTGTATTTCTCCTCAATGCTCTCTCCCCTCCATTTTTCTGACTTACTTGCTGCCAGTCTGAAATAGCTTTAGTTATACAGGATAACCTATTTAGCAGTGCCCGCTAGTGGCACACATATGGTCCATATGGACCTCAGGTTTACGTTCTTGAAAATTTCCATACACTGCTAACTTTTCCAAGCTGTCCCCACCTCTGTTCTATGTAAATGTATGTCCTAAATCTTGTCACTTCCAGATCAATGGAGCAACTGACTTACTGAAAATCCTATTCTGCCAGTTGTTAAAGTGTGCAACTGATTTAAAACAGAGAGGCTGATTTTCTGGGGACTACTCAAACCTTAGTCTTAAATATTCATTGCTGAGTCAGTTAACATTGACTGTGACTGTAGGCAATTAATATGAATTTCCCAAATGACAGCCATTTTCTCTTGCTAATTTCCTTTTTTTTTGTCTCAGAAACAATTTTACATGGGCAGACTATGACAGGTTGCTATTGTGAATCTGCTGCAATGCTTCCAGGTATTCATAATACTGTTTGCATTGCTAAGCGTTGCGAGGGAAAAATATCAAAGTTAAGGGATTATGCTCTGCTGAAGCTGATTAAACAGTTCCTACAGTTTGCAGAGTTATGACAAATATAAACCTCTTACACACAAAACCAAGTTATCCAGGTTGTCTGTTAATGAAACAGATGTCAGCTTGCCTAAATGCCACGCTTCCTCTTTTTCTATACTTCAAATCCTTCAATTTCTGCCTGAGCAAAAGTTAGGAGTGTGCTTCTGCATAACATTTGCCTATATGGTAAGAAAATTCCTTAATTTGGCTCTTCCAGAATTAAAAAGGGGGTCTTATGTAAAAAAGAAAATGTTGGAGAAGTTGGGTCTCATCTCTTTGATCTGGTTTTCATCTTATTCGTAATTACTCCATTGGAAATGTAATTATAAAGTAGTTCAACAGAGGGTAGAATTCATGTGTCATAACTTAATCTTCTCACCTTAAGAATCTAATCTAACACGGTGTATAGGCTTCTTGTGTAGTAAATGGAGAGAGATAGACAGCTGTAAGAGGGCTATGCATCAGATCTTTGCCAAAGTGTCTCCAAAGAGCAGGATAAAACATTCCCTGCAAGAGATTCACTTTATCGAGTGATATCAGACAGACTACATTGGATCCGGTCCTTAATGTTTAGAAATCTGCAGTTAGGCAATACACCTTGAATTTTCTTTAGGAGTTTAGAAACATGGAAAAAAAGATATTGCAGATTCTCTGAGAATTACGTGGTGATGAAAAGTTGGAAGCAACTTTGTAAAAGCAGTTTGAGTTTTCTCAAGTGGTGTCAAGGCAAGTAACATTGACAAAAAATAAGATTATGAGGGTCCAGCTATGTTAGCAGGAAATTTGATTCACGTACAAGGACAGTCAAACAGGAAATATTCCTAGTTAATAGGTAGCAAGACTTAAGAGAAAATAAAGGTTAACTGGAAGGTGATATAGCTAAATTGTAATATAGCCATACTATAGTTAGAGTATAATAGGCATAGTTTGTTGGTTTTTTTTTTAACTTGGAGATAATGTTCTTATTACAGTGATTGTGTATTGTACCATAAGGACTGATCTTTTCTATGACCATTATATAACTCTTTTAAATGAAACATTTTTCTATCTCAGTGATGCATTTATAAGAACCAGGATAGTGTCCTTGGACATATGGGTGGTTGCAAGAATATCTCTCTTTCCACTGTGAGCAAGTACCTTCATACTTGCGAAAACCACCTGAAAGGAAAGGGGACATGCAACTAGCATGGATTACTCAGCAGTTAACATTAGCTATGTTCTTTACGTCTCTTTAAGTCCACAGGAGCCTTAACATTTGGGCATTGGGAAGTCGTCGTATTCCCAGGCATGTTACTTACCACTTTTATTCTTTAAAGCGATATAAACAAAGCAGCATGTCTGTTCTCCCTGCTTTTTAAAAAGAGGCTTTATCCCAACATTTGATGCAAAATGTGTCATATTCACAGACAGTCCTGCACTGACCCAGCACTCCACCAGACCAAGGACAAGTGAGTGAATGGCTGCACTCCTCTTCTGCAGCTGCTCTTTGAGATCAGTGGGAATAACCCCACAACCGTAACACTGACAGAGGATATAAGAAGGAGTTACTCTTTTGACATGGATGCCAATTCCAGGAGTAGGGCAGTATGACTCATTTACATATATTTAGATGGCCAGAATATAGATGCCCACACCTCATCTGGTCAGCCCCATCCTTCCTTTAGAGACGACAGAGAAAAATATGGGCTTGAGGGGAGTGAACTCATTTTAAGGTGCAGCTAAAATAGGTGAGATGTTCATATACTTCTTCATTGGCTTTAGCCACAGTCAAGACTATCTCAGGTGAAGATGTCAACACTGGACATAGGGGCTTGCCCATACATAGGCATCTAGAGCAATTTGAGATGCCTCAGGACATCCAAGACACCCAAGGCATGGGTCTGACAGGAAAGGGAGATATACAGGACATCCACAGACTCCTGGAGCAGCAGCTGGATACTAGGTAGGACACCACTGAGTGCTTAAAATTACATTACATATATATGTTTAATCCCATCCTATTTTTCCACTGGTAAGAACAGTAACTTGGTCGTCTTGCTCGGATGTACACACTACATTGTAGATACTCAAATCTACAATGTCCAGTGATGAATACTACCCGTAAAGTCAGACAACCTCAGTCTTACCCTTACAACTGTATCTAAATTCAAAAGACTAAGACCATGTCAATATGTACTGAAAGTACCTATTAGCAAAGGTTGCAAAACTCAATGTTCTTCTTTAGTCTAAAACTGAGGTAGGAATTTTTACTTTTCTGTGTGTGTAACACATATACTCTGTTGACGACTTTGATCCACAGTAAAGCAGTCATGGATAATATTCACACTGATTTACTCATATTTGTTCTAATTTAGAAGGCCATAACAGTTAATCCCATCTCAGTTGACATGGCAGGTAGTCCATTATGTACTGGATATGAATACATTCAGTAATACAAACACGTATTGTTTAAAGCAAACAGGCAAGCCAAATCCCCTTGACTGAATTTGGAAAAGATTAGCCAACTCAACATTACCAAAGCCACATCAAATCTTCGGAAGAGTTACTGTCATCTATTCACTTACTGCTTAGTCCGTTGTTGCAAACATGAGTTTCTGAAGGGGATTCTTTTGGGGTGAGGTGTGCAAGTAGAGCTCATTAGAGTTCCTCTGAAATTTTGAAATGATGTAGAATGGAACAAAATCTTTTCTTCTTATCTGTTCCAAAGGAGAGAAGAAACCTTGCTCCCTGGTGCTGCAGCTGCTACCCAAAGGGAGAAATTAATATCTAGTATCTATCTAATTTTTAGAAGACTAATTCTAACTTACCTAAAGTTCTAGAACTGGCAGAGAAATGCTGGTCTCACTCATTTCCAAAGCCTTATCTGTTGCAGGGAGAAGTTAACAGTAGCATAATTCAATGGGTTCTTTCATGGACACTGTATTTCTCTGAATCTATAAACCTGGCCACGTAATCAGGTTTCTGCCTAAGGAATTAGATCCCCAAATATAGATAGCTGATCTTTTAAAATCAACTTGTTCTCATTTGCTTTGTGTACCAAATGTCTCATGAGATACAATGATAAACTTTTACCTTTAGCTAACTGAATTTTTAGTTAATAAATACTGAGCTAAAGCCACATTCCTCGGTTTCTTGTCAAACCGGTTGTTGATTTCAATTTAGTACTATTTGAGGAATTGCTTACTGAATAAAGAAAACTTCCATACTAGCACAAATTTCCAGCATTATTGGCTAATTAAGGCTTTGTCTAAACTGGCAGCTGGGGACTTTAGGCAATCTCATGCCCATATGCACTAACCATTTACATTGTAAATCTTTTGGCTAGGTCTTAAGTGACAGTCTTGCCTGATGCTGCAAAAAATGTTGGCATGAGGCTGATCTGACCCCTTCATACCATGTGCTTTGAAATTATCTGGGCACACAATCTGTAAGCACTATAAATCGATCTGCTGCATTCCCACAAGTCCCTGTTTTTGACTTCTTGCAGTTCCTGAAAATCCTTTCTTTTCTTTTTGCCACCCATAAGTACAGACAATCTCAGAAAAAGGTAGACAATTCACCATGGATTTCAAAAAGAGCTCAATTTCATATGGTATGAAGGAAACTGTGATTCACCTTAGCCCTTAGTCAGGTAATATGAACTATCAGATACATGATTTATAGTCCTTGGGAACAGGAGGGGCAGTTAGGCTCACTATGGACAATTCAAAGTTCGTAAATATCAGATTAAATCTCCTTTGTACAACTCCATGAAAACAATGCCTCAAGGTAGCTCATAGCAGAGGCATAACATCTAGCAGGATAAAATAAAATTTACCTTGCAAATTTTTTATGCAGATTTTTTCAAGTCTTATTTTTTTGCAAAGATCTTACTTTCATTACAGGAGCATCTAAGAACAAATTGGGCCTTTGTCTTACATGCATGTGCAATACATACTGAAGAAAAAATTTTTCAAGACTAATAGTCTTGAAAACACAAGGAATGCTAGAATTTCTCAGACCACCTTAAAGCAGCCTGTTTTTACTGAGTTGAAAACAGGGCATTTTTTTTGCCACTCTTGGCATGTAGTTCAGTGGCTAACAGTAGTTTTAGCCCTTATTCTTTGCAGTTCCTCTCCTTTTTTGTCTCCAGATTTTCTGCATTTCTCACTGTCATCAGTAGTACTTATTCTTCTGATTAAAAGGATGAATGGTGATTTATAATATCTGCCACCTTAACCTCTTTCAGCTCCACAGCATAGTGCATATATACGTAGTACCATCCAGCCTAAATCCTGCTTAAATTAGAACTAGATCTTAGATTTTTTTTGCATAAAGTCTCCCTTTTCTCAGGCAGAAATAAAGGTGCTCACGCTGAGGGAAGTAGATATTTACATTAAGAGAAGAGCATCCCTTTCAGGAGGGGCTGAAGTTCCAGCTGAGAGAGGGAAGCCTGTAGGATAAGCGGATTGGATCTTCCTCTGCAGAGGCTGCAATGTGAGCAACCTTAAAGGTGGCCTGGTTAGAAAGGGAAAATTACTGAACAGAAGAAAATGTCTCCTGAAAAATACTGGCAGAGAAATTTCCTGCCAGCCTGGGAGCTGTGAGCCTGGGAACTAAGCCTTCAAACTAGAAACATCCCTGAAAACTGCAGCTGGCCTCTTTGAAGTATACCTGGGGTACCCAGAGGCCGGAGATATCCTGAGACGTCGTCCATAAGCACGAGAAACTGTAACAGCAATTTGTCATCTGAAAAAGCAGAAACAGTCTGGGAAAATAAAACTGGTCTGAAAAAAACCAAAATATCATCATCGATCGGCTGGTACAGGTGAAAAATTGAAATTAACAGCATCTGTTGGTTCCTCCAGGTGGTGATGTCCTATGCCCTCTTATGCCTCTATGATGTAAAAAGGACTTAATTATTATCCACAATGGAGCCTCTGTCTCTGAGAACTTCCCATTCTGCATGTCCCTTCCTTTATTTCCCTGCATGAACTTTCTATGAGATTGCAATACCTTAGGTTGATACACTTGTCTTGGCAAACACCCATGGAAAATTTCCATGTACCCTGAGGAGAGGATCCTCTTCCCACCAGCCTGTGAATCCGATCTGAATGCAGATCTGACTTAAGGAGACACAGTGGGGTTGATAAGATTTCGGAAGATACTTCTCACAACTGTCACTACTACCATTTTGGGTCAGTTCTTACATAATGTTTTTATTTGTTTCATTTTTTTGTACAAAAAGCAAAGCCACCTTCACAGTTCAGCAAAGAACTGAAATGTCTGCTCCAGTTCATTCTCATTCAGGACAAGTGGGAAATAGATACTTTTAGAATTTTTACTCACACTCCTCTGATCACAATGAGCTTTTAATACATTCATTATCTTAGGCAATTGTTTAAATGCTGTTTTGAACATAAATCTCTTTTCAAAAAAAGGGTCTGAATCATTACAGACCCTCAATCAAAGGGTGCATTGCTCAGTTAGGAAAAAAACGGAGGTATCCTTCTGTCCAAAATATGGAATAATTAGAACACCATGGAAACTGCCTCAGTCCTACAGCAGAAGCAGTCCTATTGCACAAACCCCTATAAAGTAGAGGTGGAATGGTAAAGTAAACATCTTGGTGGATAGTTCAACATTCCTGCTGTGTATATTTTATTTCCATCACAAAGCACTGGAGGAGCCAAACTGCCCAGCACTCATAAGAGCTAAGTCCTCTGTGTAAAGATACAGACTCTAGCCCAATTTTGCACTGGAAAAATCACATCATTGTCACCTTTGCTTATGTACTACTGGGAACCGGAGGCTTAGATAGACAAAAAGATACGCTTATTTAACAGAAAAGTGATTGTGAAGCCACCGAGTTCAGCTTCTGCAATTTTGTGCGTGTAACAAATAAATGGCTTGACGTATATTGGGATTTTGGTGTTTCTGGAGTTGCAAATTTTTGAAAATAGCCGAGATAATCAAATGATACTAAGATATTACCTAATACATTACAGCAGTAAAAGAGGTTTGTAATATTGTCTCATTTGGAACTCATACAGAAAAACATTTCTTGTCATAGTTTTGGCAAGGAAACAAACTTTTCCCCTAGGTCCATTCTTAAAAAATAAAGTCAACGTACTTTTAATGAAAGGAATTAATTTTCAGACTCTCTAGGAAGACTGTAGAAATTAATGGTATCAAGATATGAAGTAATTTGAGATACTGGTCTTTCTTTTTACCTGTTTTGACTTCATATCTTAAACAGTATCTGATCACATCCAAGCTGAGAAACCTTTTCTGTCTTTATCATGCATGTTTCCAAGTGGCATAAGCAATATTTAGGTTTTTACCTGGCTGTTACTGTGGACACCAGTGGCATGCAATGTGAGCAGTACAGTCAGAACACGAAGTTGTCTCTAGGTCAATTTACCCGCTGATATTACAGTAAATTAGTGTGGCAGTCATCGTACCACAGGTTTCGGGATTTGTGGAGCCCATACTGAAGGTATTCCTTGTAATAGGTATTCCTTAGCTATTTAATTGTATCACACCTGTTGCAAGTTTCAGCTAATCCCTGCCATTTACTCAGGCACTATCTATCACTTTAAATCAAATACACTCTTACAATCATTTCACAATCAGTTAAACCTGGTTTAACACAGAATCACTCCCAGCAACTCCCAAGGGAGTGTCATATTTAAATAATCCTGATATTTAATGTCTAATTGAATGGACAAATAAAGTGGATCAAAAGTAGCTTTACCTTTTTTTTTATAGGATTAAAAATAAATGAAGTCTTACATTGTCCTTGAAAAACAAATTCTGCCATACAGTAGTGATATGAGGGCTGCAGAACAATCAGAAACAATCCAGTTCTTGATGCTGGGGCCCTTCTGTGCTAGTGCTTGACAAATTTATGGCAGATTTGCATAGCTTTGGTATCCATGAAAGTGTAGAAAATGGCTTTTAGCACTGAAAGCCACTCTGCCAGCTGGGGAGCACAGCAGCTATCTTTGTGTTCTCTCTAATACTATGTGCGTATTATGGAATAGGCAGTATTTGGCATTGTCGACTGCCTACCAGCTGAGGAGTCCCTCATAGTACGGCTGTTCCCAGCTGGCTTTGAGGAATTCACTTGCATTCTCCAGAGTTTAAGTCTCAACAAGGGTTTCAGGCAATTTGTTCTACGCTGGGTGTTGGTAATATTTAGCATAGTTTTGCAAATGTCAACTGACAGAAGTTTGAGCACTCATGGTCAGGCACTATCTGAAAAGCAGGTTGGAAAAATGTTGGGGATAAGCAATTGGATCGTTTGAAGACTGGAGCCTGAACACCAAATCATGTTCTCAAAACAGAATGTAGGACAGATGTTTGCTACATTTCTTACAGCTCCATATCAGAAGTCTAGGATGCAAGACTAGGAGGGACTTTCTGAGCTGTTAATTCCAGTCCCCCTGATGTTGCGGATAACTGAATTAGATTGTTCCTTTTCAATTCATAAAATGTCCTCTTAAAACAAATTTATATTTCTTGTCACAATAGGTTGTTTTCAAACTTTGGCCAAGCACTTTAAACGTTATTTACAGCTGCTGTTGCTTTGCTAAGGAAGTGTGTTAAATAGAAATACAGAATATAACATTCCTCAGTAACAAGAGTCATCTTGTTGATAAACATGAATTATCTTTCACCATAGAAAATCAATATTATCTTTTTCTCTGAATACATGAAAGGATTCCTCACCACAGTTTACATCACACAAACATCGAGAGTCTACAACCAGGAAGTCCTCTCCTAACTGTCCTTGAACAAGGGAAAGCAGGAAGGAGAATAGCAAAATTTTAGCCATAAAAAAATAGATATAATCAGTCTTTTATTCTCTTTTTAACCACCCCATGTTTAATCACATATTTTAATGACATATTAATCACAGTAGAAGTAATTCAAAGACCTTGTAATGCCATGGATCACAGGTTGAAAGCCATGTTAAAGTAAAGCAGCAGTATCTTAGCCAAAAATCAGTAATTTCAAAGCTTTTTCAAGGAGGCTTGTGGATGGACGTCATGGTTTAAGCCCAGCCAACAACTAAGCACCACGCAGCCACTCACTCGCTTCCCTCACACCCAGTGGGATGGGGGAGAGAATTGGAAAAAAAAAAAAAAAGTGGAACTCATGGGTTAAGAACGGTTTAATAGAACAGAAAGGAAGAAACTAATAATGATAATAATAACAATAATAAAATGACAATACTAATAAAAGAATTGGAATATACAAAACAAGTGACGCAAAATGCAATTGCTCACCACTCGCCGACTGATGCCCAGTCAGTTCCCGAGCAGCGATCCCCCCAGGCCAACTCCCCCCAGTTTATATACTGGGCATGGTGTGAAATATCCCTTTGGCCAGTCCTGGCTGTGTCCCCTCCCAATGCCTTGTGCCCCTCCAGCCTTCTCGCTGGCTGGGCATGAGAAGCTGAAAAGTCCTGGACTTAGTCTAAACACTACCCAGCAACAACTGAAAACATCAGTGTGTTATCAACGTTCTTCTCATACCCTAACCAAACACAGCACTACCAGCTACTATAAAGAAAATTAACTCTATTCCAGCCAAAACCAGGACAATGGGTCACATATTCTCTGCTTGTTCAGTTCAAAGAAACATCATCCTTTGCATATCCTTTTTGTTGAAAGTACACAAAGTACAAGGTTGGAAGTAATAATTTCATAGCAAATGGTATAGAAACGATAAGGTCATGAGACTGAGAGCATGCGCACATAGTCAGAAGGTCAGTTGGTTGCCTTTGTTCAATCATGAGAACTCAGCATTTACCTCCTGCATTTTAATGACATGCTTTGTAGTTTTAATTTAACAGGAGAAAGGAATAATGCAAATATTTGCATTCCTGAAGAGGTACTGATATTTAATATTCAGAGTAACCATAAAGAGAAACCCCCCATAAAGTTCACAGGCCTTATGCACTCAAAATATTAATAGTGAAGAATGGTATTCTATCTGCCTATCTGTCCTAGTGCTAATGAAAGGGATAATATATAAAGCATAATGAAGCATCATTCCAAAGCAAGTGGTTAGCTAGTCTATATTTTAAGTACCCTCTTTTGCTTCATTTACTTCATGTGCTTCAGTTAGATCCCTAGAAATAAGTAAAAAAATCTAGTCTAGTCATTCACTTGCAATTATAAAAATATTTGCAGAGGTTTGCCATTGGACATTATTATTTAAAAATGGAATGTGACTAAACTGCCATAGACGTTAAGTGCTGTTATAATAATCAGATCCACTGGTACTCAAGTGATCTGCTTTTTCTTGAGATATAGTCATTGTCCCTGCAGTTTAAAATCAATGTTTACTTAACAGAATCCTCCTTTCACAGAGCCTGGGATGTTCAGGCAAGTTGTTTTCTGGTCTATTTTCTTACTTAACATATGCTGTGGGATTTCATGCCATATTTCTCACTTTGAGGACAAATCTTTTACGGAAATCAAAGAAGCTAGGCTGTTGCACAGGATAACCTTTAACCTTTATAGTAATTGCTCCACATACTCTGCTTGCACGATTGCCACGTCTCAGTTTGTTCACTTGAAAAAAGTCTCTTCCGTGACATCTCAGTGGTGGTTTACAACCAGTTCTCCTGAAAGTGGGTGGCAGTAACCTCATATTTGCATTTCCTTCTGAAGGAACAGGGAAATGAAGCAAGGATGGCAAAGTCTGAACCTAAGCCGTGTCAAATGGATATTCAGAGTAGCTAGAGGACCTTTTTTTTTCTTCTTCAAAAGTTTTTGTTGCTCTAGAAAGACAAAATATTTGATCTTTTCTTATTTTTATTCAGCCTGTTCTCTGATGTAAAACGATATAAAGTTCTGCTCTAAAATGGCTAGATATGGCTTTTCCAATACAATATATATTAGTATACACTTAATCCCATAATCAAGGTACATGTTTTCCTGTTGTATAACTTCCTCCTTTTTTTTTTGGAGGTGATACAAGACAGGAGTATTTATCAGCCTTATCATCTCTGACAGTATTTCAGAAAACTACTGACTGCTCACAGTATTAAAATATTACTCCAGTCATATTGACTGGCTAGCAAAATCATGAATTTCCTTTAGCTGGCACCGATGCACTGAATGATGATTATACAATATGTGACCCTTTCAATGCTTATAAATATTATACATGCTTTTACAGAAGTTAGTTTCAATGTTGTGTCAAAATATTTACTTACTTATTGTGGATTGGGGCTTATAATGAGCTAAAGGATCCTGCCTCATTCATCCAAAGTAATTGAAGGCATAATTGACTGAAAGCAATTTATATGAGCCACCTGTATGAAGGAGCATTTGTTGAAATTGCCTTTTCCCTGTAAGCAATTATCAGATTTGTTACTGACAGTATCACATTGAGCTTCATTAACCAACAGGTCCTGAATCCTGCAAAACTGAACGTGCTTAATTATAATCCCAGCCTAGTAGGCTTACTATTGCAAATGCATCCTAACCATAAAAATTAAATTTATTAATTGCAGCTTTAATGCTGAATGAAGCAATAGCTGAACTAGATTTTTCCAGTTTGCCTTTGGCATGAAGATTGTGAGGCTGGATAGGGAAACACTATAATTATTGACAACTGAAAGGAGTTTTTGTCATCTTTTTAATATCCCTGAAAACTGAGATGTAATATTGTGCTAGTTGACAACTTCATATTGCAGCACTCTCACTGCTAAACAATAATTTTGTGGGCAGTAGAACTACTGAATCTGCAGATGGGATTTAGCTGGCAGATTAAGACATCTATACTTAAGTGGCTATGTGTAGGTGTGTACTAGGTGTCCAAATCACATTGCAGTCAACAAAGCTCACTCAATACAGGGAACTCTACAGCTGTTCAGCTGACCAAGTGTCTGACTAGCTCCAAGAATATCATCAGTTTTCTCTTGTTAGGGGCGCAAATTTCCATTTCTGCTCTCTGTCTAGTCAGTAATTTTCATGTCATTTTAAAATACATACCTACAATGAATTTGATGGCACTAAGCAAAGCAATGCTAAGAAATCATCCTGAGCGCTGGCACCTGGTTGCTGTGTTTGCAGGGATCCTGGCTTGCTGTTGGCCTGGGACAATTTGCATGCTCCCAAACAATTCCTGGGCATGATCTGAGAGTTAACATGGACCAAAGACCATTACTAAGAGACCATTTGGTTGTGGCTGCCTGGTTTTGAAAGTGAAAAAACTGTAATAGTATGGCATGGCTTGTCTATGCACTTGTGCCTATGGGCACAGTGTTAAGCTTAGCTACAGCCAGTGAAATCTGTCTTTTTTTGTCGAACATACTAAGTCGAAGAGTGGGTTCAAATGTTGTTAAGGTAAATAGTGACTGCCAAAAATAGATGTGCAGATGAAAGGTGACTAGATATGATGATAGCATTTAAAGCAGGCTAACAATACACTAGCGGAGGTAAGCATGACTCAATTATACTACCCTGAAATCATATAAGTAAAATTTGGGGCATAAACACCATTGCATGTTTATGTAAAAGTGGGTTATCATCGTTTCTTCTCGAAGGTCATACCTGAGACATTTCAACCACACTCCTGCCCTAGGACTTGTGTGTTTGCCATGGTGATTTAGTGCATTCTGTCACATTCACAGATGGCAAGGGCATGCCAATAGACCCTCCATTATTGAAGACTACCTGGGTAACCTAAACATTGTCAGCTCCTATTCTGCTGCTGTCAGACCAACTACCACAATCTGCCACATTTGTGCTCTGAAGGAGGGAGTGTGTATCTCACTGTGTGCTCAGGTGAGGTCTGGTGTAGCTCCTGAACCCTGCCTAGGAAATGTATGGGATGGTGCTCATGGATCCAAGCCCGAACAGCTTCAGGGACCATTCTAACACTTCAGCAATGTAGGCAAAAATCAAATTCCAGTGCAAAGCCATGTTCCCCAGCACTGCTGGATTCACTAATTCAGGTGCAGTTTTTGAGAGTGTGTTCATTCAAACAGGAGTCACTGTCTTTTACTAACCCTCTGCACGTGAGATGTATTTTAAGTCAGTACAGTGCAACACGTAATGCCCCATTGAAGTGGAACAGTGCATTGAGTCAGCGGAGCTCTGAACTGAAATCTTTGCTAAAGCTCTTTGGAGGTGACTTCCAAAGCCTTAGGAAATGACCTTTGGTCAGAGGACTTGTAATGTATCATTTTATTCTGTAATAAAATCTGCAAATTCAAAAAACTTCTGACTATATTAGGGAGAGGTTAAAATGCTCTCAGCTTATGTCCACACCACAAAGACAACCCAGCACGTGTAGTGTGAGTTAACCCAGAACCTGAAATGCAAAAATTTCATAAATGCTTAAGTTAACATATCTGTTTCAGGAACCACCAAAGAGTACGTACTTGCTGCCTCAAGTTGGCTCCAGTCTGATGGTTCTTTATTATATGCCATTCCAAGCTGTATATAAGACCTTCATTGCTTTGCTTTGCAGATCATTCACTGAATTCAACACCCCTATCTGTGAAACAACATGGTTTTGAAGATGAACCAGGAATTCTCTCTCATAGGTGAGATTTGACTTGTTTTTTTTCCTTTGGTTACTGATCTCAAAAATAAATAAATAAAATAAAATAAAAAAAAAAAAATGTAGCTCTGGTCAGATTTACAAAACAGATACAAGGGCAGCCCCTTAAACCCAGGGTGCTCTTGTTAAAGTACACAAGTCATGCAGAGTAAACCTCTTTGTTACTTGTGTAACAGGACCTGATTCTGAGTTGCAAACCTTGTTCCTTTCTCAGATTGCCTTCTTATGGCTCATTAAACAAATGATTCTTATCCTTAAACTTTTTCATACCCAGTTCTGAAATTCTAAAAAATAATTGATGGGAGCAGTCTATGAGTCTAATGAATTGTTCTTCTGGAGCTTTCTCACTTTCTCTTCCCAAAACTCTGCCATAGGGTCTTTATGAATAGTAAAATAACTTTTTTAAATCTCCGGGGGGGGGGGGGGGGGGGAAGTCATCAAATCCCCTTACGAAAGATCCTGTTGTGAATCATAAAGGACACAAAAAAGAATTTAAGCCAACTATCTTTAGTAATGTCCAGAAGTGCTGCTCTGCCTGCATTGCAAATATTACATTATTCTTCACGGGTGTGGATTTGTTTGGTAGAGGATCATCACAAAATTAAAGTCAATATCTCTAAAGCTATCTCCTGAAAACTTGTTTTCATTATTGATGTATTTATGGCACTATGTTAAGCATAGTCATAGGGAAGCCTGGCACAGAAAATAAACATTTTGCAAGAAAACTTTATAACCTTAAATATCTTTCCTTTCCTCTTGGGTCAGCTGCTCCCTTTCCATTCACATATGAAACAACTTTCAAACGTATTTGTAGTAGTTTTTCCAAAGAGCAATCAAAAGAAACATAGATATATTCAGAGCTGAAATGCCTCAGTATGCCCATATTGGCACATCTACACTCCCTTTTTGACAATTCTCTAGGAGTGCAGTTGAGAAACAAAATATAGCCTGAAACTGATTTTTTCTCCAACATCAGGGATATTCAGAATCAGGTTTTGACTTGGATGTATTTTGTCAATTATGTTAATAACATTTGATGGGATTTATATTTAAGATACTGTGGTGGTGTGCTTCCCCCAATCTGACCTGTATTTCCCGTAACCCTGCTCAAATGATAACCACCAGCGGTGGTTGTAATGGATGCATCTGGTCATGATGGCTGCATCTGCCTCAAAGTGGATTTGGGGGAGACAGGTAACAAAAGAACAGCCGAGGGCTAATGTGAGCAATGCGCCCACCTAACCACAGTGCTGGTCAATGGCTGACTCAAGCCAAATTTGGAAGAAGTTAATATCTGTAGTAGTAAATACGACTATGAGTCAATTATCTTACTCCATAACTAGCGGATAGCCCAGGGCCCATTGAGCTCTCCTGCACGGCCCCGGGCTGCATGCCAGGATCTCTCCTTGAGTAGGGATGACTCTCAAGGTTATTCCTTGAGGTGGAGAGATTCCTCGCCTCAACAGATTCTTGGTAAGTGATTCACAGCATGCTAAACTTTGAAATCTTAGCTAAGTGATACAGAGGATTGGTTGGGCATATATAATCCTTTAGACATAAACCATTGACCAAGTCTGGGATGGGGAATGGATCCAGCCACACCTAGACTCCTTTCTAAGAAGAAGTTTAGAAAGCAAGGGAGGCCGTTCTGAACCTTGTGACTCAACGGGAGGGTGTCAGTTTTGTCTGACCCTGTCCTCTATGCAGTAAATACCAAGTGAGCCTTGCCACCAAATCTTGTTAAACCACTGCCACATTTACTATCAAACTTTGTTAAATTGCTGTTTTATAACTGTGATGGGTTAACCCTGGCTGAACACCAGGTGCCCACCAAAGCCGTTCTATCACTCCCCCATCCTCAGCTGGATAGGGGAGAGAAAATATAACAAAAGGCTCGCGGGTCGAGATAAGGACAGGAGAGATCATTCACTATTACCGTCACGGGCAAAACAGACTCAATTTGCAAAATTAACTCAATTTATTACAAATCAACCAGAGCATGGTAATGAGAAGTAAAATGAAATCTCAGAACACCTTCCCACCACCCCTCCGTTCTTCCCGGGCACAACTACCCTCCCGGATTTCACCACCAAGCCCCCCCAGCGGCACAGGGGGACAGGGATGGGGTTTATGGTCATCACACGTTATTTTCTGCCGCTTCACCTCCTCAGGACGAGGGCTGATCACACTCTTCCCCTGCTCCAGCGTGGGGTCCCACCCACGGGAGACAGTCCTCCACCAACTCCTCCAACGTGGGCCATTCCCACAGGCTGCAGTTCTTCACGAACTGCTCCAGCATGGGTCCATTCCACGGTGTGCAGTCCTTCAGGAGCACACTGCTCCAGCGCGGGTCCCCCACGGGGTCACAAGTCCTGCCAGAAAGCCTGCTCCGTGGGCTCCTCTCTCCACAGATCCGCAGGTCCTGCCAGGAACCTGCTCCAGCGCGGGGTTCCCACGGGGTCACAGCCTCCTTCGGGAACCCACCTGCTCCGGCGTGGGGTCCTCCACGGGCTGCAGGTGGAGATCTGCTCCACCGTGGACCTCCCTGGACTGCAGGGGGACAGCCTGCCTCACCAGGGTCTTCACCACGGGCTGCAGGGGAATCTTCGCTCCAGCGCCTGGAGCATCTCCTCCCCCTCCTTCTTCACTGACCTTGGTGTCCGCAGGCTTGTTTCTCTTACATGTTCTCACTCCTCACTCCGGCGGCAGTTTCTCTCCGTCCCAACTTTTTTTCCTTCTTAAAAATGTTATCACAGAGGCGTTACCACTATCACCGATTGGCTCGGCCTTGGCCGGCGGCGGGTCCGTCTTAGAGCCAGCTAGTATGGGCTCGCTCTCTCTCGAACACAGGGGAAGCTTCCAGCAGCTTCTTACAGAAGCCACCCCTGTAACCCCCCCCCCCCCGCTACCAAAACCTTGCCAAACAAAACCAATACATTAACAATAAACACATTGCTACTTCTCTCTTCCGAGTGAAATGTGTCACTCCATCCATGGCAGATGCATTAATGTTTTTTTGGTGGGATATTTGGTTCAATTAGAGAAAAACCTCCAAATCTAAGGGGAGGTGAAAATATTAATTTAACTGTTAAATCACCTTTTAATTAGAAGCAGTAAAGTACCTCTGAAAGAATCCTTGGCTAAGGCAACACAAATTCAACAACTCTTTTCCTTTTCTCATTTGGTTATTGACTAAATAATTGTAAGGTATGATTTGGTTATTTTTAAGTCGGGGGAAAATATTTTTACATTAGGAATTCTGTCCAAGAAAAATTCCACCAAAGAACTCTTTTGTTTGTTGAAGAAAGAATGAATGAGAAATCAATAAATTGATAGATGACTAATGTCATCTATCTTGACTTCTATAATGCTTTTGACATGATCCCACACAACATTCTCATTGCTAAATTGGCGAGATATGGGTTTGACAGGTGAACTGTTAGATGGATAAGGAACTGGCTGGATGGCCACATCCAAAGAGTTAAAGTCTCAATGTCCAAGTGGAAATGATGAACGAGTGGTGTCTTTCAAGGATCTGTACTGGGATTAGTATCTTCATCAGTGACACAGTGTGATCGAGTGCACCCTCAGCAAGTTCGCAGACGATGCCAAGCAGAATGGTGCAGTTGATTGGCTAGAGGGAAGGGATGCCATCCGGAGGGACCTTGACCGCTCGAGGAGTGGGCCTGTGCAAACCTCATGAAGTTCGAGAAGGCCAATTGCCAAGTCCTGCACCTGGGTCAGGGCAATCCCCAACACCAGTACAGACTGGGGGAGTCTGCCCTTCCACTCCACCTTTGTGAGACCCCACTTGGAGTACTGCAGCCAGCCCTGGGGCCCACAGTACAAGAAGGACATGGACCTCTTGGAGTGGGTCCAGAAGGAGGCCACGAAGATGATCAGAGGGCTGGAGCACCTCCCCTGTGAGGACAGGCTGAGAGAGTTGGGGTTGTTCAGCCTGGAGAAGAGAAGGCTCCGGGCAGACCTTACAGCAGCCTGCCAGTACTTAAAGAAAACCTAAAAGAAAGCTGGAGAGGGACATTTTACAAGGACATGTAGTGATAGGACGAGGGGTAATGGCTTTAAACTGACAGAGGGTAGATTTAGTTTAGATGTAAGGAAGAAGGTCGTCACTGTGAGGGTGGTGAGGCACTGGAACAGGTTGCCCAGAGAAGCTGTGGATGCCCCATCCCTGGAAATGTTCAAGGCCAGGTTGGATGGGGCAACCCAATCCTTTCTATGATTCTAAATTAAAAATTATGTAACTACTTACATTCAGGCAAAGAATCAGTATCCTTCATCCATCCATCAATCAATCAGTTGATAAAGCAGTGTAGGACAAGCTGTAGAAATGCATACAGATTCCCAAGGCACTTTTATATTTTTGAAAAGTAGTCAATATTTAGTGACTAAGCAAAATTTCCCTCCTAATTTCTTTGTCCTTTGACTTTAAAAGATCATAATAAGAAATTTTCAGTACCAAAAAAGCAATATCTGCTGTTGGTCATCAGCTGTAATAATCTTTTCTTGAGAATACTAATTAATTTCAGCCAATGAAAATGAGAAAATGATTTAGAACTGATTTAGCCGTAGTTAAAGGAAGGCGAAGCATATAAGTATACCCTGAATTTGCAGATTCTGTTTCAACACTACTGTCAGCATTCCCTAGAGTCATTATCTGTCCATTATAGCAAATTATATTGAAGATAGGATTTAAGATGCTAGACACTTGCTGTGCAAGCCAAAAAAGAATGTCTTCTAGCAAAACCCGTGAGTTTGATTACAAAGCAGCTAATCCCAATTTACATCAAATGACCTGATCAAAAACTATGAGATTCATGTAAAGCTTCTGATAATTTTTAAAAGCTTTGATTAAGTTTATAAATGGGAACTATACCTTTGGTCAGATGATAATGAACTTCTAAAAATGGCAATGGATGTGTAGAGGAGAAAGAGTAGTTTTAACTGGCTATTAGATGAATAGAGATTATTGTAATGTGTTTATTCTGCTGTGGACTCTGGTCTCACTCAGCAGCAAATACATCTTCTCTCAGTGCTTAAAGGTAAAACTGGGTCTAGTAAGTCTTTGGATAAAATAAATATAAATAATAGTGAGACTATATTTGCGGTTATGGTAACTAAAGTGGAAAATATCTAATTTTTTTCGCAAAAAATCAAGAAACAGAAGAATCTTGTTTGTCAATTATTACTTTTAAAATGAAGAGGCACTTTCAAGGAACCAGTAATACCGATAATAAAAATAATGTTTTTCAATTTTTAATTTCCTTCAGAAATGATGATAGAAAGATCTATAGAGAAAATGAACTTTTAAAGTATTTTTATAATATTCATCAGAAAAAGTAGTTTTTACTTTTCAAAATGCTGAAGATAAGATAATAAAGAGAAAATCAATGAAAGCTTTGTCTTACTTAATTGGCTTGCAAGACACTCCACATAGTCCTTGTTTATGGATCCTAAACATAGGATCCATCTTTTTTTTACACTAGTTTTTGAAATCTCTCTGAAGAATGGCAATATTTTTCCCAAATTAATTTTGCCAATATGACACACTTTAGATCAGAATTGTCCTCCCCAGAGATAAGTAAATGCCTTAGTTCAGTCCCAGTCTGTTGGTTTTTTTTCCTATTGAGATTATCAACAGTGTGTTAGTTGTGAAGTATCTTTTTAATGTTGATTCCTCTTTGTACAGAGACAAAATATATTTAACCTGTGTCAAGAGACAGGTCATGCTTTCAACTATGTATTTCCATTTCTGAGCTTGCTTTTTGGAACAAGGTTACCTATGGAGTCTCAGGTATGCGATCCAGAAGTAATAGCCCATTACATTTCATTATTATCATGAAAACAACATTAGGTCCCCTTAAAGTTTTCTCATGTCAAAAATATGACTTAAGTAGATAAAACGTCAGCTTCACAATTTTTTGTGGAGTCATACATGTGTATTATGTTTACATTTTTTATTTTGATACTACAGACTAAGTTGAAACAACAGCAGCAACTAACTATTACTGCCAGTTTATTTGTGTAAAAAGCGTAGACCTCATCAAAAACATAGACAACATCACAGATAAAAGGAGTTGGATAAAATTACTTGGAGTGGAGCAGGACGCAGCAACAGAACTGACACCTTAGGTGTTATTACAGCATTCCTGTAAATATAGATGTCTACATCTGAAGTAGTTACTTGATTTTTCTTTGAAGTGAATGAGAAGAAGGCAGCATTATAATGAGGTGATTCATACTGGAGACTTCAGTATTTGCTGTAGGACGAGATGAACTGAAATCTGGAAACACCCATTTCCTCTTTTGACCACAACAGGGAGACTAGTAGGCTTTCAAACTGATTTTCACTTCATTGTTTGCCAGAAGAGGAGGAACAGTACCTTCAGGGCTTACTTCAATGACCTACTTTGCAAGCAAATAACTTGAAGAGTGGTATCTAAGTAGAGAGCAATTATCCTCTGGTGCTTTCATCTGGATCACCTAGGAAAAGGACAAAAGTTTAAAGAACAAGTTGGCTTTTTTATCTATGGTAGAAATTCCATTGAACACCAGTCTACTAACTAGAAATTAAATATATTCACAAATATGTATATACATAGATACTTCAGTATATACACATATATGCAGTTTACTTTTTTCTCTTTACTGACATTTTCAAGAGGAATTTTTGCCTTTTTAACTGAAAAATTTTTAGTTCAAACATTACTTTTCTCACAAAATTTAACCACAAAAGTTGACAAAAAGTCCCAAAACACATTTTCAAGAGTATTATTGAAAATGTCCTTCTTCCCTTCCAGGTTGAACATCATCCTTATTTGCCTTAATGTGAAGAATAGTTCCTTCCCAAACCTGCTTTTTTTCTGGAAACGGGCACAGCTCACTGCAAAGTTACATGCAGCAAAAAGACATGCGCCCTCATGGCAAGAAACTTTTTCCTCATGTGGGAAACTTCTGAATGAACAAGTGCCATGATTTAGACTCTTCATTTTTGCTTTTTTATTCTCCAGCTAGGAATAAAGAAAAATCACTAAAAAAAATCACTATATCGGTATTGCTCTACAACTGCCAATGTCACTGCTTATGAAAAACAAGGAAAACAAATTTAAAAGGAGATACTATCATCAGTTTCAGTAATGTGGTGCTCCTAAGATGTAGGAATAGGTACAAAGTAGGACTAAATTAGCAGTGTAGCCACTGAGGTGGAAAAGGAACATCAAATATCCTGGCTGATGTCTTGCTTGTTTGGATGAATGAGCTGCAGAGGTATTGACTCAACGGAAGAATTTTGGAGTCATATAGTCCAACCTCTTATTAATTGCAGAATTGAGCAGTATTTTTCTCAGTGAGAAAAATCAGTCTCTGACCCAGCTCTCGGAGTTCTTTAATAAGTTTTTTATAAGGCATTAATAAGGCATGACTTCTGTCTAAAAAGTAATATGTTTAGGAAGATAATGATATTAAACTTCTCCTATTTCCATTTATACAGAAATATCATCAACATACTTGATATCTGAAGATCTTCAAAGATATTTAAGGTCACCGTTTTATGTAGGAAACATAATATGGTGGAAATCAAGATTTGATAACCAGAATAGTACTGTTGGAGATTGGACTAGATGACTTTTAAAGGTTCCTTTCCAATCCAAACCATTCTATGTTTCTATATTTTAAACTAATAGCCTCTACTACCTGGATAAGAGTGCTCAATCTTTCAAGGGATTCATAAAAATGCCACAACTTTTATTATTCTAGTCTTTCATTTTAGCTGAACTCAGTGCGGAGCATGCTTTTAAGTTTTGATCAATGACTTTGAGAGAGGAATACATAAATTGTGTCTATTTTTAAGTACGAATTTGGTATCTACTAAGTCAGTGCAAGGAAAATGGAGTCGATCTTTGCTTAATCACTTAAGAAATTTTTTTCAATAAATGTCTGCAGCTGCAGACTGTTATATGATTAGAGCTAGGAGGTGTTTTAATAGATTGGTCCATTACAACATATTGGTCCATATGGACCATAGATAACAAACAGCCATCTGTGTTTTAAATTAATTAAATGGGTGTTGGCACCCACTTTGTTTAACTGTGAAAATATTTTGCAAATATAAAATGGAACTTAAATGGAATTAGGTGTTATATTTTAAAAGTTCAGTTCTCCAACTCCTCTAGTTAACTGTACAGTCGTTTCAGAGCAGTAGCTGTCCCTGTTTTGCAACAATAAAATTCCCCAAAGCCTGGTACACTATAATTTTTTACAAATGAGCACATAAGCATTTGTTTCCTGCCTAGGTTCAGCTTTGACTCACAAAGATGATGTTCCCTTGCCTGTGTCATTTGAAGAAGCAGACCTCGTCGGCACCCTCTGAATGTGCCTTATGTGTATCACAGAGACTGGGTTCCACAGTGAAGCCTGGCTGCTGTTTTGATGTAAAAAAGTGAACACCAGCAACAGAAGCTCCTGGATGCAGCTAGTAATGTTTCGCCTCCCTGTGACACTTCAGTGGCTAAAATGTGTACAAAAAAATGTGGAAAGAAAGGGCTAAGTTTCTTTTCTTCCTACATGGAAGTTAAAAAATTTGGTCTTTTCAGACAGGACCTCAGCACAACAACTTTCTGCTTTTGACTTCTGGTTTCACTTCCATCCCTGTGTCCCCTTACAAACCTGCCCCTTGTTGCTTGCTCAGTGCCTGACTGAAGTGAAAGGGATTCAGCATTGCAGTGAGGATGAATAAATTAATATCAACAAGGTGCTGAACAGAGTGGTGATGGATGTTAGGTAAGAAACTGAAATATGGATCATTAGCCAGGACTTCCTATTTAATTGTGAAGTTTGGTTAATCTTTAACAATCTTCTCCTTTCTGGAAGTGGTGCTCTTTTTTATGTCATTGTAATTTTTACCTCCATGTAGCCATATTATACTATATACCTGTATACTATAGGTAATTACTCTATATAGCAACAAACTACTGTATATACATATATGTATCTATATGGAGAAAGAGGGAGACCAAGAGAGATGTATTTGGTGACAACTAGTGGAATTAACTAACTCAAATGTTTTTTCAGAAGTATGTAGCACAGTGAAGTCTGGTTGAATGGCTGTTGGAGATAAAAATACCTCTAGAAGATTGAAAACAAAGGGTTCCTGCTAAGGGGGCCTGAGAAAACTGTGATTTTCCCAGGTCTAAAGTGAAGAATTCAGATCTCCTGAACGCCTACCAGGCAGCAGTGAAGCCTCACTGATACACATCCTTAGACCCAACTACATTTTGTTCCAAACTGAGATCAGTCCCTTCTTCAATGAAGTGAACATATAAGTCCACATACAGTGATCTGGGTTTTGTCATAAAGAGAAATGTCAAACAGCTGTAGAAGCCATTTTAAGCTAATTCTTTTACTACTCAATATTTAATTAGGAAGGAAAGACAAGTCTTCAAGCAGTATCAGTCTCTTCCATGTAGGCTATATCATGCACCCCACTGTGCATGCACACATACAAATACAGATGTTCATGAACACTTGCATTCACTTGAAATAGCGTGCTTGCAACTGTTAGTAATTTCTCTAAGGCTGTCGTGGCATCTTAAATCTTTTCCTATGCCTTGTAGCAGAGCTGATTTGAGACGTCTTAGGCAAAACCGCATTTTTTGACTGTGACAGAAAAAGTGTGATGGTTTTTATGGAGATAGATGTGTTGATCAGTCACAAGAAGGATCAGTGGGGTTCTGGAGGATGAAGAAGTGGGTTTGAAGGAAGCTCCAGGGATGTGAAGGGGGGCATAGGGTTGAGACCAAGAAGGGCCAATGAAGATTTGAAGAGCAGTGAACAATTTCAGAAAGTTATTTCTTGGAGAAAACCAGCTTTCCCCTCTTCTTATCTTTCATTAACCTGCCCTTGGCAGCCGACCAGACCGTGAGGTTGTGGTGGGACTGCAGCATGCTTTTCCACTGCCAGTCTCCTTCTCCCCAAAAAGTACCTTCTATCTCACACATTCTCTTATAGAACTGTAGAATCATAGAATGGTTTGGGCTGGACGGGACCTTTAAATATCCTCTAGCTCCAAACCATATGCCCTGGGCAGGGGCACTTTTCACTAGATCAAATTGCCAAAGCCCCATCCAACGTGACCTTGAACGCTTCCAACAGTGGAGCACCCACAACTTCTCTGGGCAACACGTTTCAGTGCCTCACCACCCTCATTGTAAAAAATGTCTTTTTAATATCTAGTCTAGCTCTACCCTCTTTCAGTTTAAAACTATTGCCCCTTGTTCTGTCAGTACAGGCCCTGGTAAAAAGCCTCTCTCCGCCTTTCTTCTAAAAGATCCCATGTAAATGGACTTCTGGACCCACTCTAACAGGTCCATGTATTTCTTGTACTCCAGGTGGGGTCTCATGAGAGCAAAGGGGGAGCGTGACCTCCCTCGACCTGCTGGTCACCCTTCTTTTGATGCAACCCAGGAGACAATTGGCCATGATTGACTCCCTGGGACTCCTGGGCTCCCATTACTCCAGTAAAGAGTGGGAGGGGATCTGTCTGGTCCTGCCTTAGGGCAATGGAATGGGGGAGAGGGGTTGTAGGCAGAGCCTGGAGCAGCCCTGGGCAGCTGGGCTCAGGGCAGGAGAAGGCATGGGAAGGACAATGGCAGTGCTGGGAGGGACTCTTCCCCCTTCTGCACTACCGTCCACCACTCAGAAACAGATTGATCTCAGTGGCAAGAGCAGCGAGGCAATTTGAGTTGAGCTGTGCAGGCAGGAGTCAGACATCAGCATTTCAGACGGTGCAGCTTGCTCAAATAACCAGGCCTTGTAACCTCTAGTATAGGAAAGGTAGTACAACTATTTTGTTCCAGCAGACCACTTTCCAAGGTAAATCCTTACTTTGCCAGCTATAAAAAACACTTCTCAAGAATTCTGTTAGAATAAAACACAAGCCGTAGAAATATGTCTCCAGTCACTTGCTCTACTGTAATGCAGCAGAAAGAGAAGGAGACATTTGGCTCAGAGTTCAAATTCTATTTTTTTCCCCATAATCTCTACCTCCAACCAGTTCAGGAGGCTGAAAACCTTCTTGGGCCTGATAAACTTTAAAATCTACTCCAGTTTGGCTGTTATGCACTGGGATTTTATCAATTGCATAATAAGAAAAAAATTACCCCGGGAAGTTTCACTGTGTTCAGGTCACAGGCTGGTACTGACACCAAACGTTGTTCCAGGCTCCTGGTCTGACCTGGTGAAATAGGTGAGCTCAGCCCTGCAACTATCCTCTGAGGTGAATTTTGCCAACAATAAAAATTTGGGCAAAGGGGAAAGATGGTTGTGTTAGATTTTTCACATTGCGCCTCAAAGTGTAAGATGTGGAAAACTTAGAATATGGAGTAACAGGAGACAAGTAAGGACAGAAGGTCACTCTTGTACCTCAGCCAAAGTTAAAAACAACAAAAAAAGTCAACATCTGGAACTATTTCATGTCTGATTCGTTTAGATGGAGTAAGCTGAGCTCCTAGGCCTAGTAAGTCACATACTAAAAAATTCACATGTCCAGCTTTACATCATGGGATGAAGATATGGATGTGTAGCCAGATACCCGGACCGGTTTGGTAGTGGTAGCTTCAGCAACTCCCACGAGTTCATTTGCTTTCACAAGAACCTGATTACCCAGCAGTTGCTCATCCACCACAAAGCCATGGCTGGTTATGTGATGTCTCCATCATTGAGTGCTGCTCTGGGACACTTTGCAAACTGCTCAGGAGCCATAGGGTGACAGCTCAGGCAGCTGATGGGTTTCTTTTAAAAAGGTCTCAGAAGATCTGTTGTAACACCCTTGTTTCAAACTCCATCTCTCCATCGATGTCTTCAAGACTCAGTCCACCTTCTTGCCTGACCATGCTTCCTTGGCCACTGAAAACCAGAACACAGCTATCCAACACTGAAAACTGAAGTTGTGGAAGCAGAATTGAAATAAAGCTTAAATAACAAACAAACCCAAACAAAGGCAAAAGATCCAGTGTGGAATGTCCTATTCATTATTGTTTACTTCATACTAGAGGTTTCCATTTCTTATTTGAATTGCATTTTGATTCAAATTCTGCCAAAGTCGTCAATGAAAACTCATTTCTGTCTTCATGAAAAGTGTGGAGACTAAGGCCTCTGATACACAGACACCCTGGATGGATGGCTTTAAAAACCATGAAGTTTTAAAATTCTTTCAAGTCACTGTTAGGACACTAAAAATAATGTCCAAGAAAGCTCTGAGATGAAGTCATTCTTAGTTATCCATTACTCAGGGATTACTGGGTTAAGTGCAATGGTGTGGAATAAGAAAATGTGTATACAAAGTGTACACATACATTGTTTTATGCCACACGATCGTGCTTAATCCTCTGTTCACTAAACCACACTGTAAAAATAAATTGACATAAAATGAAATGTATTCTGGAAAGAAGTAGGAAGTTCCTCCTGACTGACAGCGGCTTGCAATGCCAGGGCTTGTTCTATATTCATACTTACAAAATGCAGATTATATTTCTCTCATGCTGGCAAGCCAATAACTAAGCTTCACTGCTTTTGGCATTCACTAGATTTTTGTCATACCTCCCTAATATGCCTTAAGGGTACTTGTTGATACCAAGAATTGAAACAAAGCTTATGCTTTCGGTTGCCAAGTCACTTCAGCCAGATGGAAACATAAATCTGGAGCCAGAAAATATTATTGCTGTTATTTGAATTTGGAATGTACAATGGTGGCTTTGTCTTTACCATGTAAATGTTTCTTCTTATCCTGGAAAAGTCTAATGTAAGAAAAGACATATCTCATTAAGACTTCCTTTGTTGCTGTCCTAACAAGGTGGCTGGAAAATGTTGTAAGGTCTATAACCTAGTTCTGGTAAATAAATGACCATATTCCTTTATGGAATTTGCTTCCTCTTCAGCTGAGGGAGGAATAACAATGAGTAATGGTTGTAAGAGGAAGGCAGGCAAATCACAGCAGAGCAGTGCACATGTATTTACCAGAGAAGGTTGAACATCCCTGGGAGTTCATCTTGGTGCCTTTAAATCAAGACTGGGTGTCTCTCAGGAAGATCTATTCCCATGCAATTTGAAAGTGTTTCGGTATAATACTGTTGCATCTGGACAGGATATTATTGCTGTATTTTACAAAAGATGTTAGGAGTTGTAACCATCTCAGTTGGCTTTATAGATCTATGAAATTCTACAGTCAATAGTAAAGGTCATAATTTGTTGGGATTGTGCTCAGGACATCTTTAAAATAGCAGTACATTTTGTATTTTTTTAATAAATAAAAATTTTTTTATAATTTGTCTGGGAAGATGTAGCAAAAGGAGAAAAGTGACATGAAATAGAGAACAAAATATCACTGCAACACTGAACTTCTTCAGTAAAAGGAGGTGTTTCCCTGTGTGAAATATAACAGACACTGAGGTACTCTTTGGAACATCAACACTTTTTTTGGTATCTACTCCTGAGACTGGCAATGAAAATGATCTTCAAAAGATAACAACAAAATTAACCTGTGTGTCTTACCTAATGGAAGCTACCTGGATTTAACAGAGGTCATCTGAGACTACACAGTGTCACCTGAGGATGAGAAAGCCTTTAGCAGGTGTTCTTACCCCACTGTAGTCAATGCAGCCCCATACTGTTATACCAGAAACTCCTTATTCTCTCCAGGAGACACTGATCAAATTAAGATGACACTTCCAGCCATCCTGACTTTAGTATCTGCTTCAGCTGTTCTACAACAAACAGCAGCAAAATAATCAGGTTCATCAAACTTTTCCAAATGGTGGCACAGGCCAGGATTCTGCCAAAGGCTGCGGAGCAATGATTTTCAAGAGAGGTGCCATATTTTCTTCAGATGTGCGACTGCCCCCCCAAACAAAAAAATGATGGGACCACACTGTAGGAAACATCAGCCTTCTGATTTAAACTTTGCAATTTTACCTTCTGTTCAACCCAGAGAGACTGGAGAGAAGAAGCATCAGCTGGCCAGAACAAAGCCTAAGAGAAAAGATGAGAGTCGAGGAGAAATCAGCGATGCTTTTATGTATTGCTTGCCTCATACCAAATACCAAGGAAACCACAGTCTTTTCTTAATTCACGTTCAGCCAAAGGGATGGCTGTGCCGCTCGGGACGCGTGGGGTCGTTGGCTTCGCCGACGTGCTGGATCCCCAGAGCTGCCTGACCCATGGACCAGCTCTCTCAAAGGGCTGCCCAAACACCTGCATCCCACCAGCCGGTGTCCGAGCCAGGAGCCAGATGGTCTGGGAGTCTGGAAACACGAGGATCGACGCTTCCAGGGCAATCTGCATACGTGCAGCCTTTTCCAGGGCTGATCCAGAGCTGCGAGTCCTCCAGCCTGTGCAGCCCTGATGGAGCCTGGCCAGTGCCACCATTAAAAGGCACTGCTGTTACAGACCAGATTGTCCCTTACTGTCAGCAGCTGTCAGGGTACCTAGGGAGTGTCATTTGCTTCGGGATCACAAGTGTACCAATATTGCTGAAAGAAGGCAGTGCCGCCTTTCTTTTTTTTTTTTGCTGATATATCTGGGTTTCTGGCTGTCTCTCCTCGTGCAGGATAAGTTTTCTCTTCTGCAAAAACCCCCTCTTTCCCCAAACACCAGTGTTACCGTGTCATGAAAAAAACCCGTGCCTGACAGCACGGTGGATTTTACCAGCGATTAAACGCTCCATCTAGTGGTGTCAGGGCCAGTTTACAGGGAACAGAGAAATCCTGGCTCATTTCCAGTCGATACCAGAGTCACAGACAGCAGAGGTGTCAGGACCTTCCTTTGGTGGTTCTCTCCACGACACCTTATCGAAGGATGCTTGCTGCACATAAGACAAACTTGGGGGCTGCACAGAGCAAAACCCTGCTTCATCGCAGGGTCAGCACCTCACGGTCCCCCCATGCCGCTCACGAACGTGATGGTGGCAGTTTTACTTTCCTCTCCCAGAAAATGCTGGCAAATCCTTTGGAGCAGGACTTAGATACTGCAGAGAATGCAACGGGAGAGGTTTCAAGCCAAAGGAAATGTTTTGCTCGATTCCCTTTCCCCCCCAAGACTTCAGACATTCATATTTGTCTCCAGAACAGGGTATGTTATTGTTGGTGGCAAGACATATCTTTAGGCACAGCACTCAGCTTTGGTCTACGCCTTTTCTCCAGTTGGTAGCTGGAATGACCAAACTCCTTTACTTCTACCCCAACAAAGATATGGATTCACCTGACTTACTGGAGACTCACTTTCCAGAAACAGGTATCTGTCCTGTCAAGAGGTCCCGCTGCTCTACTGTGTGGGATATCCCATCTCTCTAAGCTGTAATGGTGCTAAAATGATGCAGGCCTAACGCACTGAGAGATTAACTACTGGAATAATGAATAGGGCATGTGGGAAAACTAAACTCGTGGGAAGTAGACTAATGAGTTGGATGCCTACCATCTAAGGATTAAACGAGAGTCTGCACAAGACAGCTCTGATGCATTGCAGGAAATCCGAGGAAGTCCAAATACGGCGCTTCGGTTCTGTATAAAGACTGACGATATCATGCTAGCTGGTACAGGTAATTAACCTTTTCAAAAGTGTCATATTGACATGCAGAGGAACAAATTGCTCTGTGAGCATTTGGTGAAGGGAAAGGAGAGGAAGGGCAGGAGCCAGAGCCCAGGCCTTAAACACCTGAGTTTATGCATACTGCTTTGTCGTGCTCGAAGGCATGTGTATTAAAATTTCTCTTTCCCATCAAACAGGGACCCCTATCCACATAACTGATCTACCTCCCTGCCTTTATTCACTTCCTTACGTATTGTATTACGCATTTTCCTTATCACCTTTTATCATTAGCCTCGCTTCCTGCTGACTGGAAACACCAAAGGTCAGCTTCAAATTTTGGGGTCATTAATGAACTTGCAACCGAGATCATTAATTAACTTGCAAGTTCTCATGAAACTGCTCTTTCGACCTCCTGTTCTCTGACTCAATGTCAACTATTATGTGTTGCATAGGAGAAACACAAAAGGGCCTCTGTTCAGTGCTGGCATCCTACACTGAGAGTAGTCCTGATGTCCATCTCCTAACAGAGGTATCAGCTATGGGGTAATTCCAGTTTTGTCCTAGTCATTTTCAGTCTCGGTAAGGGCTCCGGCATCTCTCTCACCTGAGCTGATAGCATTGGCATTAGCCTCATTTCAATGGCACGGGCTTGATTTCTTCAGCAAGGTGATGGCAAAACCTCATGGAGATCGCTGATCCCATCAGTTCAGGGCACTTCTGCTGAGAAAATTGCTTCTCTTCCATAATCCATGTCCAGCTACTGGACTAAGAGGACTTAACAAGGATAGTGGTGCCCCCTTAGGCCTGGCTAACCCATGAACTTTGGATCTTTCCTGTTGGCTGCCTCAACAGTACGTCAGTGCCCTCATGGAGATTGGATTTGAAACTGTGATAATGAAATCAATTGCAATAAATGACACATGTTAAGGACTTAAACAGTCTTTAATTTTCACATAAAATACATGAGGAAGATATCTTGCTTGCCTGCTAAACACAAAAGAAATATTAAGACTTGTCCTAAGCCTAAAAATACATATATATAAAAAAAAATTCTGTTCATATCACTGTCACACAATTACAACAGCACATACATGACAGTTTGACAGATTAAGTTAATTAAACAACTGCTGGATATCTATTTCTTAAAGGTTGCATTTGCCCTAATCTAGAGAAAAGCCTTCCATTCTTGTTCTGTAATACTCCATACCTGGTAGGTAGGTTTTGTTCGATTAAAAATAGGTTTTAGCTAGCTAAATCTAAGCAGCAGTCTAAAAATCATGGAAAAAGCAGGCAAGGTGTCCTTTAATGTACTGAGTTACACGTACTCTTTGGTGATATAAGGTTGGCCAAAGGGCATCTCTTAAGTTTCTTGTAACTCTTCTGGGGTGAAAAAGCAGCTCTTGGAGCATAAACAACAATACGAGTAACAATAATTAATGATTGTGGTCTCTAAGCTCAGCTGGAAGTGTGAACTGGGGGCTCACACTGAGGCAAAATGTGTGTGAAGCAGCAGCTCCTGCCTTCTGCTGAGTTACAAAATTGGCTTGAGCCAAGGAATAAAAGGAGGTTAAAGGCATAAGGGTGGGGTGATTACAGAGGAGGAAGGGAAGGGACACGAGAAAGCATTTTGGTGGCAGGAGTGGGAGGGCAGTCCAAAGTCAGTAAGGTCAGTAATGTTCCTGATACCATATTTTCCCGGCTTTTCATCTGCGAAAGATTGGTTATATCCGGGCTAAACAGTTTGCAGTTGTGCCCTTGATCCTAAACCTGCTAATATAATTCAAGAGTGGGTACAAGAAGCAAGCACTTTATGCAGGAAAACAACCTGTTATGAATCTGTGTTTATCTTTAAGCTGTTGAAGTTGATAGCAGTTAAGCACATGCTTAATTGGAAAGGTACACACATGCCAAGAAGCATACATAGATTTAAAATTTTGCTTTAATTTTTTTCTTGAATCCAAGTTTTTGTTTTTATTAGTACTGTTATAACATCACGTATGAGTATAGCTTTACAAAGCAAAGATGAACCCAGCATAGAAAGAATAAAAAGGCGGAAAAATCAGAACAAAATATGAAGATCATCAGCTCATGCTGACTTGACCTGTGTAATTTTATTATCCACTTATATAAAACAAGATTAATCCTTATTCTGGGGTTGTTCTATTCCTGGGATCTTTGCCTTACCAATTTTTTCTTTGCTTTTTACTTCTGCTTTCACATTTTAGTGAAACACATGCGAGTTCTGATACAGAGAAATCTGATTTCTTATGCCTTTGAACCTATAAACTGTGCTGACAAGACAGGTTGATGTTGATTTGTCAATAGTTCATATCTGATGCACTGGAGAAAATGCAGAGACAAGATAAAAATGCGATGGCTTTAGAGAGAGATTGAACTTAATCTGTTCTTTCTGGGCGTACAAACTTTAAAAGTTTCAAAGTGCTCTCTCAAAAGCATATCTCTAGAGAACTCATAATCTTTAGGGGAGTTAAAATCAAGGGAAATACTGGAAGGTAAAGAAGAGAATAGTCTTAAAATACCCCAATCACAGGCCACAGAATAGTGTGAAGGGGCCAGGGATCCTTCCACAAGGAACATCAATTCAGGAGTGTGTGGACTCTCTCTGGGTTATGCTCGTATCAGGGACATTTAAACTATGGACAAAAAAAAGTTTTTATACAGACAGATTTGTTAAACATGCAGGTTGGAGTAGAAAAGATCCTTTACATCCTAAAAGAACAAAATGCAGAATTAACAGAGGGAAAAGAGCCTTCAAGCGCTCCTCCCATCATCACTGTCCAGCACCATGTATATCCCTGCATCACATCCCGTACTTGTCATTGAAACCACAGAAACCTGCCCTATGCTACACCTCTTCCATTTTGTCTGGAGCTGTGTCTATCTTGGTGACGATCATGAGTAACCTATGTAGCTAGTTCTTACACGAAAATTGTAAACCACAGCCACAGGCTCCTTTAAATTTTGCTGTCTTAGGTAATACCTTGGGCATGTTGATTTGATCTGCAGATATGTCATATCTTTCCATCAACTATAGAGGGATCCCAAGTGTTTAGCAGTCTAGGTAACTAACTGTACTGAACCAGTACATAGTACAGTAGATTAATATCAGCATATTAATTGGCCTTGCACAGTTCTGGGTTACCAGTGGCCAGGGACTGTTTCCAACAGACTGCTTGCATGGAGCCTCTTTTTTTTCTGAGAATAAGAGAGTGTCATAATATGGACATGGCAGACTACCCATGGGCTCTGTGGATAAAGAACGGGCCCTGCCACTGCTTAGTTTAATATTATAGTTACAATCACAGAGTCAAATTTTTATTTGGAAAGATAAAGAGTATGTGGAAATAACTGTGTTGGGTTTCACAACCAGAGGTCATGGGCCAAGGATTTCTTCCTCCAAAGGACTGTTTGAAAGCCTGTGGTGTGACAAATAAATTGACTGATTGGCCAACTATGCATTTTACGTGCAGCTTCATTAAGAAAAGAACAGCAAATGCTTTGTCCTATCAGCAGCACACGATGTAAGATGCAGACTCTCAGAGGGTTTAGGCACTTAACTCTTCCACAGCTGTTGGGTTCCATCTGCAGAAACCTGAGTGCTAAATACCTGATGAGTATTTGGTACTTGCATACTTTAGGGGAGGAATCTGGGCAGAAAAGCCCAGTTTCAAGAAGGAGCCACCACAGAAGTTGAGTACTATTTTATCAGGAAGGAGCTATCTGACTTGGCTTCATTACAGATTCACACATCCAATCACACCAACATCACTTTTCAAATACCATCTCTTACAAATGGATGTTGTTAACTTTCCCCGACAGTAAAGGCACAGCATGTGATTTTCATCCATCAGAGGAAGCTTAATAAATCAACCAGTACATTACAGCTTCACGCCAAGTTAGCACCTTCATCATGGAATGAAATTAGCAAAGCAAATACACTGGCTAATTGTGAAATATGCTAATTACCAGCTCAACCCGTGAAATAAGGCATGAGTGATGTGTGACGAGCTTTGTACAGAGTCGTGAACACTTGGAAATGCGACACTTAAATAAAGTCTAAAACTGCTTATGCAGAGAGAAAGGAGAACAGACAGGGCTAGGGAACAGGCATGGTGGAAAAATATTTTCATAAGAAGTTTGAAACCTTTTCACTTCTGCTACTCTCATGGGATTAAAGGCTGGGAGTAGGGAAATGCGCTGATAACAGGCTACAGACCATTTTTCATCTATTTCACACCAATCTAAATCTATTCAAGGTCATTACCGACGAGAACCGAGCTAGCAGTTTGGGATAAATTCACAAGTTGGCACGGTTTGACTTGAAGTCAACAGAGTTGTGGTTTTCCATCAGTAGAGAATTTGTCTTTTTATATGATGAATTCAGACTCTTTTGCTCACAAGCTAGGCACTGACAGTTGGTCTTTGTAAATGTCTTCATTACTGAGAATGAGAAGATGATGCATGGGAACATATCCCAGCCTAGGGGTTTCTCTGCCATTCACCTTGGCTGTTATGTAGATTCTTACTTGTCTTTCTACACAGTTTTCCTACTTGTGTTTTTGTATTGATCTTCTAAATTATGTAGTGTTTTCTCTATTTAAACTCCTCCCCCTCAATTTTTCATCCTGCTAGGGGGAAAAAAAGGCATTGAGGGAAGGATAGAGCCTTACTATCGTTCAGGAACAAGGGAAAGCAGCAGAGATGCATAGAATGAGTCCTCTTTTAATAGAGTTGCCCATTTAATGCCCAACTGTTGTCTCTTCAACTCTTTCCATGGAATCTAACAAGATCTACTCACATGCAGCCTTGGATAAGAGGTGCAGGAACTAAGCCTTCAGAGACTTTGAAAGGCAGTGCCAATATCTGAAAATGGTCTGATATTTTGATTTGTAAAAATGGAATTAACCTAACAGTTAATTCCATGATAAACAAACAAACAAACAAACTCTATATCTTTAAAAGTTCTTTTCTGAAAATCACTACCTGGAGCGTTCCCAGCCCTCCATTAGATTGGCATAAATTCAGTAGGTTTTTTCAAATTCTGCTGTAAAACAAGTGATAGAATGAAATGTCTCCCAAATTAAACATTTGCAGAAGTGCTCGGAGAAACTCAAAACTGAAACTGAACAGAGTTTGACTTTTTATATCTCACTGGATTAAAAAAAAAAAAAAAAAAAAAAAAAAGCAATTCACTAAAACAAAAATGGGACATTATTTCATGATTTAGTATTACCAGTAGATTGATCTGCAGCTGACCATGTGTTAGTAAAATGGAAATTGTGTTGACCCTTAGCTTTTCTACCTTTCCAGGTTATGTGGCCCCTAATATTTGTTGATAAAGATACAAACCTTGTCTAGCTCATGCAAGCTTTTTATAGTAAGCTCACTTGAGAAAAATGAGTAACTCCACAATCACTTTAGTTGACATAGCCCTACGCTGTTGCCAGAACATCCCATCCCCCGGCTCTTTACTCTCGCACCCTCCCTCGTGCCAGCATGGGTGCTTGTGTGGCCACACTCTGAGTTGGATCAGAGAACTGATCCAGCTGAAAACTATCAGAGTGAATTTCTAAAGATAACAAATTTCATTTGTTGCATGCATGGGTGAGTCTTACAGAAGATCTGCCTAGTTCAACACCGTCTCCGGCATTGGCTGACAGCACATACTTTGGGAAGAAGATAAAAGCATACAACTGCAGAACAAACTGTGTCCACAATACTTTCCTGGTCGCTAGGCAGTTTGGAGCTCAGGGACTATGTACATCTGATATATTGTATGCTGGAGTCAAACTGCAGAAGCTCTGCACCTCCAAACACCACAGAATGAGTTAGTGGGTGGCCAGGATGAGTGGATAGTAACTTGAAAAGGGTTAACATGCAGATTTTTACTACGTTCTTGAAGCACAAAAACCCCCAAATGTACACTCCTTTTTTTTCTAATTATCAGCTATTTGTTAAGAACATAATGTCAGCAAAAGCAGATGAGGATTCATGTGTTTCTATAAATTTGACATAACTTTACCTACCTGTCCCTCTGTCTACACTGAATTTAAATAAAAAAAATTATGAGTACTTCAAAATTAAAACTGAGTATTTGCAACAGTACTTTTTTTGTACCTGGCAGGTTTGTTTTGGCTTTGCTGAACAAAATATTCACCCCCCTGTTGCATTTCTAGCTAGTTAAGGATCCCCTTTCAAGACAGACTGAGAGGCAGCATTCTGGCAGAGTTCAGATGTTGGCTTATCCCATGAGCTTGTTCCCATTTTTTTTTTTTAAATCTCTCCTCTTGAAGGATTAAATAGCTGAGCTGATTTATCAAAAATTTGTTGCTGGATCCTAGCAAGAGTAAGGAGATGGGAAGAATGCAGCCTGCAGGTAGTGCCTATTCACTATGCCTCTGACAGAACTGCAGAGAAGAAGGGGTGGGAAGGGGCGGGTAAGACCACCAAGAGCACTTGTCTTCTCATTGTCACTCTGGAAGAAGGGGATGGAGACACTGGTGGCAGCAAGGTCATCCTGTGAGGCAAGGACTAGAAATCAGATCTATATAACGTGGCCAAGATGAGCAATCTAGAGCAGAAGTGCCAAAGACGTAGACGGGAAGAATACGGATGGCTCCCAACATGTAAATCCAGGCTGCGAAGCTCACGATGGAATTTTGACAGAGGCAGCTGTGGGAAATGAAGTATTTCCAGGCCATGACTTACACGGCATGCCAAACTCAGGGCCCTCTGCCTCACGTAAAGGCAAGGTACCACCAGATTTCTCATCAACAGGATCAAGCCCATGGCAGAAGGGGACATGCCTGACCCTTACGTGAAAGGCGGGTCGGGTGTTGCTTCTGTCATAGTCCAAAGAAAAGGAGATTTCAGACTCTGGTAAATTGTGGGATTAGACTTTATTAATCTCATCTTCTTCTCACTCGCTGCTGGCCTGGATCAGTCAGTAAAGTCATGCCCACATGAGGCTGGTAAGTCTGAAAGGAGAATCAGGCGTGAGATTTTAGCATTTGGAATATTAGGTGTATAGGGGATGTGGGGGGGAAGCAAGATGATGTAAAGAGACACAGTATGTTTAGAGGAACTTACGTGTTCCTCAGTGAATTTCCCTTGACAGTTTGCAGAAATACAGTGAGTCAGCTGTCATCATATAATATATTAGTATAAAACAGTGTAAAAAGGGACAATATGCTTAGGCACTGATTAAAGAGAAAAGGGGAAATTAAAAAAAAAACCCCAAACAACCAAGCTCTTTGTTAGTGAAAGGGAATTGTGAGAAAGTTTGGAAATGTGCCTCCTCTCAACTTCAGGAATTAGTTTTGAATTCATTGGAAGTATTTTCATTCAGGCTGCAAACCAGCCCAAAGACCACCTGCTGTGAAATAAAGGAGCACAGACCAGCGGTTATTATAGCAATAGCCATAAGTTTATTGCTTATTGGTACTAAACTTAAATCTTAGTAATTTTGAATTACTGAGTTAGCTTAGATTTATGGAGATGCAGGATCATTTAGAACTGCAGTCATTCCAGAAGGGTATATTATCTAAACCAATTTTCTTCTAGTGATGCAATTGCAATACCATAGTTACGGTTGTATCAGTGTTTCCATTATAAACTCCTATTTTCAGGGTTTTGTAATTTGACCATAAAAATTCACTCCTTGTTGAAACTTGGCATACAAGGTCTGAGATGAACAACTTTTTTTTTTTTCCCCAAAATTTAAAGAAAAAAAAAAATCTGATCCGTTCAGCCATTTCTAATATTCCAACTCTGCGAACAGCAAAACCAACAAAGCAGAAGGTGGCTGTTTGACATCCTTCATTGTCCATTTACCATAACTTAGATGAGACCTTTCTTGGTGAGTAAAAGATGGCAAATTGCTCCTGTGTCGTGATGGGAAGGAAAACAAATCATACGTGTCGTTGAAAACACTTGGGGGAAGATTTACACTTCTCTGTAGCTTTTCTGATGTGAATGAATGAGATTTCAAATGTTCATAGAACAGTTAAGAACAACTTTTTAAGAATCTCTAGACACAAAAAGAGGGCTTAAGTTTTGGAAAGTTAAGTGGTTCACATGATGGCATGGGCCTTCTGAAAACCCCTTCTCCGATTTGTTTTTGCTCTTTTAAAAATTTTGCTCAGAAACATTATCAACTTCTTTCCGCTAAAGAATTCCCATGAATGTAATTGAGCTAAAATATTCATATTTACCTAAATTAATTCAACATTGATTCAATTTGCTAATTTAAATTTATTAGCATTTCCTCATAACCCAGCTATGCTGATATATTAGCTCAGCCTGCTTATTTCAAATGCACCTCTCTATCCACTAGAAGGCATACCTTACATTCAGATTAACGTATTTACAAATGGTGGAGTCTTATTCAGAACCATGTTTAAAAGTGCATTTTTTCCATCTGCTCTTAGAATAATGCAGATAAGGTCTGACATTTCAACCAACAGAAAATATACTAGTTTTGGCTTTAGCATTAAATGAAACTAGCAATGATTATTTTGCCTCTGGCTGCTAATTATTACCGTACAGTACTTCAGAAATACTTAAAGCCACAGAGTGTGTAAACCTACAGCAAAGTTCACAAAGTCACAGTCGGATCAAGTACCTGCAAAGCAATTGCTCTGGTAAAGCCTTTTTTTAATCTCATGGTGCATTTAGCTGAAACTGAGATTCTGTAAAATCACTCCTATTTAAGCAGTTCTTTGAACTGTGAGATGGACTGGTATTGTTGTTTATTTCTCCTGTGGTTAATAGGCCATTGAAATGGAAGGTTTGGGTTAAGCTCAGAAAGGACACCAGATACTGCCGTTGCTTGCGGGGTTGATCCTATGCTCAAGGAACTCAATGACAAAATGCCTATTGATTGCAAAGAATTGAGATTAAACCCAAACCAATAATAATAAAAAAAACCCACAGCCTGTTGTGTTCCTAAAAATCTGAACCTTGATATAATTTTGATCGTGGAAATGATGTGATTCTACATTAGTCACACAGTTTGCACATATCTAAAATAAAACATACAGTGATGTTTCTGATGAGGAATAGGAATGGGTGCCAGCCATAAGATTTAAGGTACAAATCCCTGCCTGATTTATGCAAATTGGTATTAACTGCTGTAGAAAATAGTGAAAATTCTTTTTGTATTATTGAAATGAAGTAATCTTTTTTAAAGCCTCTAAAACTGCCTCTTATTTATTCCTGTAATTATGAAGAAAGTTGGTAAAATGTTGAAGTTGCATAAGAAGCTCAGGATAACGTCAGGATTTATTTCTGCTGGCATTTGGATTTGCAGTGCTTACAGTTTACTGAGTACAGCCAGCATATCTCAAAACCAAGCTAAGACTTAAACCAAAGTGGAAGTGTTGCAAGGAGAACTATTTGCCTTGCATGCAGTCCTGAAAGGTGCCAGTAAACTGCGTGATGTTTTGAAAGAGCGAGCAGACAATGCCTCCGCTTACTGACGCATGCCTTGTGATGTTAAAGGTGTGTGTATTTTCAAGATGGTTGCTCCAAAGAAGTTTTTCTGTAGACTTAAACATGTGACTTTAGTCAACCAAACTTGGTAATCTTGGCTTAACGCTAAGATGTTGAAATATTATATTGTTATCATTATGAGGCTATATTATTGGCTTTATCATAATTAAACACTCCCGTGATCATATTTATATTAGTGTCCTTGAGTCTGGGCAACTATCCAAGGTCAGCTTTTGCCATGATACATTTTTCTTAAAATAGAAAAGATCAGCAGTGGGTAAGACGAAGGAACTATCAACCTTGCTATTTTATGTATACAAAATCAAGGGATAGAAGAATTACAAATTAGAGGCCACCCTTCAGGTGTGGAGGGTGAATTTTACATCCCACACAGTTCTGTAAGAGAAAAAATAGAAATTCAAAGCAGTCGGTTGGTGGTTTTAGATACCCCAACATCTTGATGAAAAAATTTAGATACCCCAGCATCTCGATGAAGAAGTTCAAGATTACTTGTCTCCCTTATTCTTTGTATATTTTGATGATGACATGAATGGAGCTTCAGCAGTGGACTTTGTCCCCACTCTATTATGTGACACCTCTGTGGAAACCCAGGAGCAATTGTCCCCAGCAGGTGGAATTGATCCGTACTATCCTAAGTCCATATAAAATTTATTGAATATTTAAGACTTCATGGGGTTTCTTTATGTTCTCTCTGATGGTAGTGAGACAGAGGTGAATGACTCAAAATCAGAACTGGCAGAAAGAGCCTCTAAACCATGATAAATTTGAATTTTCACACTTTTTTTGCAATTCTGGTACAAGATGAGAGAGTGAAATAGCAAACATTTTCACTACACAAAACAAAACAAAATAGATACTATTTTGGATCAGGTCAAAAACAGTGTTTGTTTTCATCATTTTAAAACATTTTGTTTCAGAACCAGGTTTTTTTTACACATTCTTAAGTGGCAAATTAACTCACAGTTTGGAATGCTCTTGAGATAGAAAAATCCTTGAAAATGATACTTTCTCACACACTGAAAGATTTGTTTCTGAAAAATTGGCATATTCTAATATTCTGCTGAGGGGAAAAAAAATAAAAAGCTTCAGTTGTAAAATTCCAGAACAATATCACTAAAAATATGTAGCTATTAGGAAAGATGGGGGGAAAGGTATGGATCCCAGGGGATATCTTTCATGCTGTTGTACCTAGCTTTGGTTTTGCCACTGTCAGCGAGAAGACACTTTGCTTTTTCAGGTATTTAGTTCTTGTTTTCAGGTATTCCATCTTCATTTCTAAAACTGCCTGCTACCTACCTCACACAAGGAAGACGGATAAATTCGCACATGCTTCTCATTTCCTCAGCAAAACAGGGAGCTGAATTCTTAGGGGTCCTCACCTTATAGAGCCGATGTCTTTTATTTTTGTTTTCCATGTTGGACAAGAACAATGGTTTATATTTTATTTTCTTCCTTTTAGTGTTCCTATCCTCAAAGTCATTAGTCTGGATTAAAATCTGGGTTAAAAAAAGATATGAGTGCATTGGCAAAGACAACCATGTTTATCAAATTCAAACATATTTATCAATTAGAGAGCTGCTAAACTTTTAGTGCTTATTTCATGACAAGCAAAAGATTGCATTGATTATGTAGAGAAATAAGGTATCCTCATAAGGAGAGGCATGGATTTACATCAAGGGATGAATCTGTACTAGGAAATGCAATGGGCCATAGACCTTTCACCGGAGAGAGATGGCGTTATGGAGCGCTACTTGGCACCAGCCACAGCTGTGTCGAGGCCCCTGCTAACAAATGGTGGGTGGACTGTGGGCCCCAGTTCAAGTCTGTGCCTTGGAGCTGGTTAATCTATTTGTGTAGATGCAGTCTGGGAAATTGGGTTCCAATCTTTTCTCAGGTTTTTTTGTAAGTTAGAAGAAGTAAAACCTTAGTAAACACACTTCACTTGCTTATGTCTGTTTCCCCATTTGTTAATGGACATAAAAATAATGACCTCCTTTGCAAAGATTCTTGAGATCTGCTGATGAAAACTGTTACGTGTCAGCAAAGTTTTTTTCATCCGCATTATGCACATAATAATTTTGAAGGACAATGAGATCAGATCACGTAGTCATTGCTAGGGAGTGAAAAGAACATAAATGACTTTGGCACCAGTCGCTTCAATGTGGAAGTATTGGTGTGATTAAGGCCAATAAAGTTTGAACAACTCCAGTTCTTCCAGCCAAAAATGTGGCTTGCTGGCAAGTAGAAAACTAGGCGAACCTCTGCCAGATACTGCATGCACAGCTGTATAGCTTATGTGCCATTGCTGTTCCATCTGTAAAACGGGCCCACAAATCCAATACTTCATGACTGGACTGAGGTTGAAAGAGAATTCATTAGTAAAAAAAAAAAAAAAAAAAAAAAAAAAGAAAGGAAAGACCTGTATCTTGGAACAAGAACTTTAATACTATTTTTGTCAGATTATCTTCATTCCTTTTCATTTATACAAATCCACTAAAGTGCAAACTACTAAAATTAGTTTATTTCATCAGAAATAAACATCAGAAACCCTTGCTCTGATCTAGAACTCTATGAAGACATGGGTAGAAAATGTCTTTAAGACAGAGAATCAGCTAGACTGTGTTCAATCATCTAAGGAGCAAAGACAAAGCACTCTCAGTGAGTGATAAATCCAGGCAGCAATACATGCCTTAGGTAACTATTTTAGGAAAGCATTAAACATTTCTGTACATGTATTCTCTTTCTCTCTACTCCTGTTAACTAGAGAAAGTGTCTAAATGACCATGGACACAAAGACAGAATCTTCTGGCATTTCCCTCTGCCTGCTGAGACTTAGGGTATAAAGATAAAAATCCTCTAAAAATCATGCTGAAGGAAAGATTAGAGGGATTGGAGAAGACTGGAATAACACAATTACAGAAAAGAAGGGGTGAGTAACATGGTTTCAAGAAAACCAGCTTGCATTTTCTTGGTCAACTTTGCAGAAAGAGAGTGACAGAAGAAACATGACTCTGGGAAGATGGTTCTGAGATATGACTGATGAGAAAAATATCAAAAGGAAAATTAATTTAGTGGATGGTTTAGGAGGCAGTTCTGGAAAGTCCAACATGGAACAGTAGAAAATGAACTTTTATTTATGAAACCAAGCGTGATATACACTGAATGGTCAGACGTATTAATAACATGTTCCAGCTTGTTCATTTACTTTTCTTTGAATAAAGAATTTGGAATGCTTGGTACTGCAGCAATCTAAATTATAGAGAGACCAAACCTTCCCCATAGTTGTAATTTGGCAGAGTAAGTTTAGGATTTTTCCAAGAAGAGACACATATCAACCTTCAAAAAAACCCTCAAAACTGATTATTAGCTTTCTCCTTTGTTCACCTGCTAAGTTCAGAGAGCAGTGGAACCAGTCCTGAATGAAAACATATGACACTTGAATTAAGAGGGAACACAACCTAGAAAATACAGTACAAGAAACGGGCATCTCAGCTGTCCCAATCTCTAAAAACACAGTTCAACTCCTCAGTCATCTTGTGCTCACACACCATGATACACTTCCTAACACATTTTCTTAAGAAATCCTCCCTTTTCACTACTGGACCCACCTCAAAGACAGATCTTTAATCCTCACTTGTTTCAGAAAATATTAAAATTTATAGCCAAGACTTTAAATGGAGTCTTGTTTTGAATAAATGCTGAGGTCAGATACCATCTTTAGTGGCTGTAAAGATAGGTCAGCACTGGGTGTCTTGAATTGTTATGACCAGGTACCCTTACCTTGCCTAAATCATTGTCTACATTAAGCGTAACCAAATAGACGAATAGGCAAAACTAATGAACACACAACAAATGGAAAGTGGAGATAATGTTGCTCTCTTCTTTGAGTTAATAAATAAAATCGGCTTGTCTTCCAGGGCAAACTGAATTTTCTTGTTCAGCTCAGTCCATTTCACCAGTTTACTTTTGTTCTCTTTCAGTGTACTTTTATCCAGAACTGTGAATTAAATTTTTCAAAGATGTCTCACTGTTATGACTTAGTTGTTAATTTTCCCCTAACTCAGTGACCTTCTGTCCTGTCCACTGATTCTGCCAATCTAAGCTGAAACACTTCTTTATTAGAACCAGTATGTATGTCCCTGTTTGGTTTTTTTCTCTTTGCTGAAATCAATATCCAACCAAATGCACTGCAGTCCCTCGGTTTGAGATTCACTTCACTCTGATTCTCTGGTTTTTTTCTACCATAAATTTAGATTCAGAATTCCCTGCCCAGTAGGAGAGGGAGGAAAGATGCGTGCTGGTCATTTGCATATTTTAACAGACGGAGCTGCTTTTACTGTGCAGCTGTCGATGCAGAAGAAATATTCTTTGGGGTAAAGCACTAGACTAGGCAAAAAAGTCTGTGAAGGCTTCCATCTCTTCCACTCCTGCTTTTCCACCAATGGGGACAGAATATGTTGGCACGGTATATGATTATCCACCCTCCCGTAGTCAGAAGGACAGATATCCCTGGTGGCTTGTGGAAAGCTCAGCTCCCCCAGACACTAAAATCCTTTCTATTTTAATATTCCAAGACCAGATGAATATGCTTTGCAACTGCTTGGATTTTGCTAATCAAACAGATTGGATTAAACTTTGCACTGGACCCATAAAGTAGAAAGTTTCTAGCTCAATGGTCAGTGATGACATCTGCTGCAGCGAAACTCAACGTATTCTTTCTGGGAGAAATCAAGGCTTAGGATCACATCAAATTCTGCTTCTTTTCAAAGCCAGGCATTGGCTGTCATAAACAATGATAGAGAGTGATAAAGACATGAACAGAAATGATAAATTTGTTACTGAAGATGGTAGAATAGTAGGATTAATCTGCATACTTTTAATTGACTAAAAATCAGATATACGGGAATGTATTGCCTAATTCAAAGCACTTAGCATTGGAGGTCTAAAAGTTAAGCGGAATAGGTGGGCCATTTCTTAGTCAGTGGGAAAAAAAAAGCCATCTTCAGAGAGTTATTCGTCATACCTTAATACCTAATGTCTAATGTAGAATATTCCCCTGGAGCTGCCCTATTTTATTAAAGGTGAGGAGATATCAACGACTAGCTTAAACTGAGCACACAAGTTTTAGAAGGCTAAACATGGATGTGGAAATTTGAGCTTGGCTGGGTTTACTGAGCTGAAGTGACAATGATTCTTCCAATCTTTTGGTAACGGTGCTTAAATACCGCTGGTTTTCAGAAAGCTTCCTTGTCTTTAAATTTATGTTTTTCAGGTTTCAGCTTCTGAGCACAGGGATTTGATATGCCTTTTTCTGTTCAATTAAACTGTGTCCAAATTTGCTATCAGGATAGAGATAGTCCCTGGGTCAAAGGTAGCAGCACCAAAAGATTGACAGGAAAAATGGGAATACAAGACACAGAGGGAAAGTAGCAATATTTTATATATGATGGGCTGCAGGGAGACATCAAGGAGTCATCAACTCCCTCTCTCTGCATCCAGTCTTTCACTCTGACCACTGATGCCGTCCGTGTGACCCAGAGCATATTTTTCAATCTAGAAAGTTTTATTTTAACTCTTATTTCAGTCCCCCTGATAAATTTGCAGAGCTGTATTTTCCACCATGTTTCCTGTCAGAGCAGAACCCAGTTACTTTATATGCTTCACTCCTCAATGCAAAATGCCATGTCTTTTTTTTTTTTTTTTTTCATTTATTTTGTGTTTGTAAGTTGTGTCCAACAATACTGCCCACATATTTTCAAAGTGGCAACATAAGGAGTTATTTGCAAGAAGTCTTGAAGCACCATCAAGGACACCTGCTTGCAGGATTGTATTAAATTGAGATCAGCCAACATTACAGTGTATTTCAGCACTGGAATCAGCCAAAAATATGTCCCTAGCAGTGCTATTTTCATTATTCAGACCTTCACCCAAAATCTGTGTAACTGCCTCTTAAATTAATTTTCACACTTGCCTGTCTCTGTAACTAGCTTCAGCAGTGTGCTGTATATTTTAACTACAAGGAAATATTGCAGGTAGAAGAGTTCTCCCTGAAGTCACTAGCATCCTCCTTAAATTCAATCCACGGTCTCTCAGTCCCACGCTTGCAGTGGGGGGCATCTGTCATCTTTTTTCATCACGGCAAGCTGTGCCCTAGATTCTGCACCCCCTCCCCTTCCCGCCATACAGGTACACGTGAGTGTATGTTCTTTTCCCACTGAATTTTTTATTCAATAAATAAATAAAACTTTCCTGAAGTTGCTAAGGTCTCAAAGGTGCAGGAACTTGTAATATGAAAAAAAAAAAAAAAAAAAAAAAAAGAAAAGAAAAAAAAAGAAAAGAAAAAAAAAAGTGTTCAAAGACAGCCAGGCAAAATAGAAAGGAAAAGGTGAGTTCAGTGGGACATAACAGGAAAATGGAGTTGTTCTAGACTAACACCAGTGGAAAGGATGGTAAATATATAATAAAGTCCAAATAATTATCATATTGATCTTATGCATTTGGGCCAAAGTCATGTGCGTTTGCTGCAGAACCTAGAATGAGCACCAAAATGCTTAGGGGGTGCAGCAAACTTTCAGTAGTAGTGAAATACAGATTTTCCAGGAAGGCAATAATTAATGATACCATAATGAAAGTATCACTTCCCTCCCAGTAAGATGCAGTTGTACTGGACTCTTCTTCCTCTTAGGCCATGTGGAGACTAAGCTTCATTAATACATTAGGCATAATATATAGATCAACATTAGCTTTTCCTCAAATCACACTAAATCTGTTTTCTGAAGTGCTTTGCCCATCTTTTGCCTGCTCCCATATGTTGAAGCCTTTGCATAACCTTATTACACTGGCATCATATTAAAACTTTTTGGACTCTCTCTCGAACATAATACTAAGCTGTTTGTATCTACAGCTCTCATGTTTCTATCACGGCAGCCACTTAGGTGTCTTAGAGGTAGAGAAAAATGATTTTTAGATTATTTTCACCAAATAATTTCCACCATTAAGCTTCAAGCTCCATCTAAATAACAGGCAACAAACAAAAGCAATTTATTCCTACCCTGCTTTGAGCAGCCTTCCCTCTCCAACTTTTTGTCTGCAGCACGGACCTCAGTTTTCTTCACAAAATGCTGGTTCACTGAAGGGCAAATACTCCACCCGAAACCCTTTGATTTTGGTGAGGGAGCAGCAGAGAATAGACAGATTCTCATTCAGGTAATCTGGGATGAACAGTAATGAGTTTTTGAAATATCAGAATGTCCTATACATTAAAATTTCCAGTTTTATCCAAGAACAGCACTGCTGCTGAAATATTTTTTGTTCTGTCTTTAGACTGATAAAAAAATCAACATGTTTGTTGATATGTTTTTGATTGTGGGCCAAAAGTAAGCATCTGAAATGTGTTTGTGAAATGTCTCAAACAGATGTTGGTAGGCAACCAGTGTCAACGAGCTTCTTGAGGTTTGTTTTGGGTGCCTAAAGAATTCCGGTAATAGAATACTACCTGACTTAAATGATAAGTATTTTTTCTATAAATAGCTTAAATTAGAAATAATTTTCTCTGGATTAAATGATAAATAATTTTCTTGGACAGGAGACGTGTCCAAAGTGGACAAGACCTCCATCTTGCCAATCTTTAACCACAGTCGTCTGAAAGCTGTGCCTGGACAGAAATCTTTTAGTAGTGTTTCTCATATTTTCCTTAGGATACCAAATGCAGGCAGCTAGGTGAACCCCTGCAGTGTGGTTCAGAAGGATGGTTTAAAGTTTGTGATTTACAATGGCCCAGTTCAGGAGATGCGGCTTCTTTTACCCACCTGTTTGTAGCTTCAAGTGTTAAATGTCACCTCATGAGTTTCTTCTCATGGTGATTCATAGATCAGAATGGTAGAGTCCTTGGGATATGAGCTTTTTGGACAACAATGAACACAGTGGGGCTTGAGTTCATGTCCTCTAGATGTTTTCGTAGCATGAATAATAAGCGATAGCGGGCTAATGGTGTACAAAGCTTACTTTGGACTTCTGCAGAAGGGGCAGTTCACCTGCTGGAAAAAACCCCAGGCTGAAGTCAAAGAAACCTCTGCGACCTGAGGCTGCTACCACACTTCCAGCTCACACTAAATTATCTTTTCCACCCTCCGTATGACAGTTTCACAGATGAGATTTCAAAGGCCATTGCCTTTGCCAGATATTTAATTTTTTTGAGTGATTCTTTTGCATCCATCTTAATTCAACTCAACTCATGGGGGAACAGAAAAGAAAAAAAAAAAAAAAGAGAGAGCGAGACAGAGAAAGAAGTTAAAAAAAAAAGACAAACAAACCCATCAAAATGATAATTGCTAAGTTATCATTTGCTTGCTCTTTTCCAGTCTAGCTGCTGCGGCAGTTCCTCTCTCGTCTTCCACTCTGCCTTAGCTCCCAAATGGTATCAATTATCCACAAATCTCACAGGGCCTGCACCATCTGAATAACAATTCATTAACCTTCACTTTCCTCCTGCTGATTAACTCGCCCCCACCACCTCCCTGATGTAGGAGACAGCGTGTCGGAAATTCAGCCAAACTTTTTAATTATGCAAATAATACAATACCCGGAGATAATTATTTAGCCCAGGACTCAGGCTGCATAGTCTATGCTCTGCTCTGCTCTCATAGGCTTTTCGGCTCTCTTCTCTTCCTTACATCATCTTAGTTGTGTCAAGGAGAATGAAGGATTTTCAGTTTCACTCGGTGCAGGTGATCACTCAGAGAAGCTCAAAGTGTGCAGACGTGCCATGGTTTGGGGAAGAACAGGTTGCTGCAAGGCTGGCCAGGGAACACAAAAAGCCAGTTTAAGATTTCAATATCTATCTTTCAGTCCACTGACTTCCAAGCAGCCTCCAGATAAACCCTGTGTGGATTCAAAATCTTTCATTACAGGGCGGAATTTTGCATCTTATGTCTGATAGGACCCCATCTGCGTAGCTCAAGTTTTTTCATTGCTTGTGCCTGGTATGGAATTGCTGAGCACTGCCTACTTTTTTTTTCAGTCAAAACCCTTTCTTATTCCAGTCAAATTTAATATTTCATAAATGAAAAATTGGAAATCAACTTTAAATCTTCAAACTTTTCTTTTTGACAGAGAAAACTTAAAAAACCAAACAAATTTATGACCAGAATTTTGTTTTATACAGATACACATAACTTTCACCCAGAGCTAACTTGGGAATGGCAGGATGGATTTGTTTCAAACTCTCTAACATGCTTTTTGACAGACACATATGGGACTGTTTCCATTATGCAAAGGGTAAGATTCTGGGCACATGAGATTTTGAACTTGGGTCTGCAATCAATTCACCTTATGACTCTGACCAAGTCACATAAATACGTCTACCTATGAGTACCCGTGGTGTACGCACTTACCTTTGTAGCTCTGGCTGGTCTGTTGAGTTTCTTTACCTGTAAAACAGTGGTGACATTGCTTTATAAAGAATTTTCCAATCTCTGAACTGAAACTTTTTTAGAATTACAGATCACATCGACAATATCAAATTTTACCATCTGCTACATTCATCTGACATCATTCCTGTACACTGGAAAAAGATAATTGATTCTGCTTGATAATCAGCTTCAAATATAGTAAGCATAAGCAAACTTTTGTGAGATTAAATGATGCAAAATTTTTTTTTTCCTATATAAAAAAAAATTCAAGAAAGATTGTATTCCTTTGGCCATATTTTATATGTCCTAATTTAACAGTGTTTAAATTTCATTCTTGGAAGCAGATCACAGTTATGTATTTAGTATCTCCAATTTCTGCTATAAATTTTATAAAATTTCAAAGTTTCAAACACATTTGGACTGATTTCACTGTCCAGGATGTAAAAGAGAGCAAACCGACGTCATTATGTTGTTTTAGTGGTAAACTTCAAAATCACTTCAAAACAAGAAATAACAATACTAGGCCATTATATTATATTGTAATTCTCAGTTTCTGAGATATTTCAGAGTAGCTGAATACTAATACCTCAGTTTGGTAAGTGGGAAAGTGAAGATATAGGCAAGATAAGACCCTGGTCTTAAGTAATTTTTAAGCTTAAGTAGGAATTGCTAAAGCTGTAAATGGACTATGGAGAATGTTTTCTCAGCTGCTTCCTAATGGAAGAGGAGGCCACTTTTCCTTGGCACCTTGGTTGTTCTCCAGGAACACCTCCTTTTCTTTCAGTGAGCATAACCTACTCAAATAATGATGCTGGAAAGTTCAGCACCTAAAATCCCAGAATTTCATTGCGAATGACCCGGACCAATCTTGTCAGTCGGACTCAATCCACCAGCAAGCTGAAACAGGTCTGGATGACACAAAGTATAGAAATGTTCATATAATTAAGGACTGTGACCACAGATGCGTTCTTCCTCTCTCACACATTTCTTACTCTTATAGGCAGTCTCTTTTTCATGCTGCTGACTTCTACAGGTCTCATCCTTAGGTTCCTAGCTGTTCTCATACATTGTATAGGAAACCAAACGGAGGGTATCCACTGAGCAGCAGAAGTAAGATGTGACGATACCAAGCCCAAACTCAACCTATAGACTAAATGTCGTAAGTTATTTAAGAACGTAGTGCTTAAAGAAATACCCTATTTCACAGAGAGGTCCAGAAAATGACAGACACTAAAAAATACAAAGAAATCAAGTTAGGAACTTAAATGAAGAATAATTGATCCAAATGAAACATTTGGGACACAACATCAGGCCTGTGCAAGGATTACTAATGGAACGGATTCACTTTCCCAAAGGTTAGAGAAGTGCCCACTAAGTATTTTCTGTGACGGCAATAAGTGGGAGAAGGTATAAATACCTAGCTTTTAAATGTATCCTGGACATCACTTCTGCTAAATCTTCAATCACTGTGAACAGCCAAAGTTTGTTTCTTTCACTGACTCAGAAACATCCTAATAACTGTTGATAGGATAATGCCACCATGGGACATGGGTTTGGTATCAGTAGGGAGTCACAGGCAAAACTCTTCCTAATGGAGCTCCAAGATCATGTCTTGAACCATTCTGAAGGTCTCCCCACCTCTGGTTGCACATTTGTCCTTCATGTTTTCCTAATTAAGCATAAAAGTATGCAGAATTCTTCCATGCTAGTACTTTGTTCTTAGCACCCAATGAGATATTGATGATTAGTTCAGGTCTTCTTGGGTGCAACCATATTCACTCAAATAAATTTAAGTGATCCATAAGATTCCCATGCCATTTTTTTGGAAGATATACAACGCTGATTATGTGGCTTGTCTTTTCATTTGTGCAAAGCAATACTCACCCTAGGAGTTTTCAGATTTAGAGCTAGAATAAAGTTTCCAGGTAAGACTTACTGACCCTGTTTCTCTATCCAGCTGGACTGACCTTCAAAACCAAAGTTGGAGAAGGACTCAGTTAATGTATGTCTACAAACTTGTAACTTGATTTTTATATAAGTGCTAAGCTAACTCTGTTTAATTGATTTTCCACATTGTACACTGAGAAATAGGATTTTTATGGCTCTTGAATAATTCAGAACTTTGATTCCTAAGGCAAAAAAAATGGGCAAGGAATAAAAGCATAATTATCATTGTAGCAGAGGTCAAAAGGACAAGCTGCCCATAAGTTCATAATGTGCTTGTTCTCTTGGACTCATTGTGGACTGTGGAATATTACCTTGTTGAAATCTTATTACTTAAGGAAAAAAAAAAAAAAAAAAAGCACACAGGCAGTTAGCTGCAAAAGAAATGGAGGAAGTGTTAATTTTTAAGCAAGTTTGACAAAGATTGAGTTTCATATGACAAATACTGTCAGCAAGACAGGATTCTGTCAGTGGAAGAAGTTTAAACATTAACAATTTCTGTCAGGCTGTTGACACAACCACGGCAGACATTTCCCAAGATGCTGAGATGACTGCTGGCATTTGTCAACAATCCTGTCACAGTGACAGCAATAAGACCATGTCTGGAAATGTGACAGTTTTGGCTTTGTGTTCCCCTGAGCATTGGCCCAGGTGTTCAGAGAAAGTGTGGGAAAAACCCGTATTTCTGCATTGTCATTCGAACGCTGAAAAAACACAGGAGGAAAATGAGCTGTCACTCCAATTCCCATGATGCCTTGCTGCTTAGCATAACTCTACTCTGTGGCCCAGGGTCCACTGGTCCATACTCTGACAGATAATTAAGAAAGCGGCAGCTTTTTCTAGACGGCTCTTCCTCATGATTTGCATTTTAGCCAGAGGCGACCAGTTATAAAAAAAACATGATGGAAAGATGGTAAGAAGCCAATTAGATGGATGGATGGCTGACTGACAGCTCTCTGGTATTACTACCCCAGATTTCATTGTATGTAGCCTGGCAGTTTTCAACAAGAACCAACTTTTGCAGGTTTGTAGAGCTGTTAAATGGAGGACTATATATAGAATGCAATGGATTTGCACAAATCTTTTACATTTTCCTGAAATAAACTTTTATTATTTCCATTCTGGTTTAAGCACAATAATCTTTCTTAATCACAATTTATGTAACTGCATTCAGAAATTCTGGAAGACTTTGTATTAAAGTAGCTCTGTCAATACAGCAATGATTAAAAAGTGAGCTGTAAGTTAAACTGTGACACTTTACAACATGGCAGAGGTGAAGCCAGTTAGTAATTAATGTTTCTAAGGAATGAGACAGATTTTTAACGTAATTAAATGACACTGGTTCATTTGAAAGAATAATGTATTTGTTTGAAAGCTATTAAGTATTTAAAAGAATAAAGAGAAATCTGAAATTTCTCATTGTGCTGGGAGAATCTGTTCTCCCTGGATGTTTCCTTTCTTCTGGGGATCTTTTTTTAATTTTGTTGTTGTTGTTGTTGTTTTTCCCAGAGAGAAAAGATTGTTTTGCACAGGACCTAACAGTTTTAAATATGAAATAGCTTGTAAATTGCTACTTTCCAGCTCATCTGTTCAGCTCCAACAGCTGGTAGCCAATCAGAAATATTCTTCTGTGCTAGTGCCTTGTGGCTGTATCTCACTATAAAATTTAAACATTAGCAGGGCTTTTGTTTCACTTTTGTGTTGTTTGTGGATTTTTTTTTTTTTTTTTTTATGAATACCAAATTTAACAAAGCGCGGCAGAAATTGCATTCCAAAGCTGCAACTGCTATCCGATGAGTAATAGTCTTCGCCAAGATAAAAAGTCCCTCAGCTTCCTTTGGGTTCTGCAAGTTTGTCCAATGCTGGCAATTATCTCTTGATGAATGGCTGGTTGTTTTAGCAAAGTTTCCTGTAAACCAGTGCTTCAAGGAATATAACTTTGTGAATGTGAGACATCTGAACTGTTGGAAGCATCGATAACTGAAAATGTCACTCCTTCCTTTATTCTGCTGCAATATAACAAAACCAAAACAAACCCATTGGAATCTTCTTGTTCAAACCTGGCTAGGGGTTTGGTTGGGGTTTTTTTTGGTTTTTGTTTGTTTGGTTGGTTGTTTTTTTCAGATGAAAAAGTAGGACAAAAATATAAAGCAAATTCATAACATGTTAAAGGCCAGGTTATACCAATTCATGTTAAATATCAATCTGTGGGTTTTCCACTGGAACAAAATAAACTATTCAGGTTAATAGATTAAGTGAATTTATTCTATAGTGAATTGCTCAGAGCTTGCAAAACTTTTAGAAGACTAAGAAATCTTCTTCCAGTCTTGCTTTCTGTTTCACTTCATTCTTCACTACATCCATACTTTTCGCAGTCTAGGAAAAACCTGAACCATGGGCTGCAGGACATGTTGTGAACCTCCCAGGGAAAAAGCAGATTTCTAACACCACAGCTTGTAGATCTTCCCAAAAGTCAAGTCTCCACTGCAAGGTCCTCATCTCCTTTTTATCATCCAGCTACACAAATTCCTCTGTCACAGAATCTACTCTAACATCTACCACAATAGTTGGCCCTTAAGAGTCTTCATCAACTTTCCACTGTTTCTGGAATTTTGTACTGTAGTTAAGACTTCTCTTTTATCCTGAAAACCCTTAGTCTCAGATTTTTTTTCAGGAGTAATAGTCAGCCACCTCCATATTAGTGATAATCCTAGTATACCATAGATTTAGCCCCAAAGTATCATCGCTGGCAAGCACTGAAGCCTAAATACAACACAATGCATAAAAACTGTGGTACTGAATAAATTTTGCCAACTAAACTCCCTGAAGGGGAAACATGCTGATCTGGGAGGGGACCTGGAAAACTAGTACAATTCTGAAAAAATGTTAGTATAGGAACTGTGATGTAGTGCTCAGGAAATCTTGAATGGCTGAGGGAAATCTCAGGCTACTTTGCTGACATGAATTTAAAACATTGGGAGAACCCTTAATGAGAAAAATCAGAATGTAGGCTTAAATTTATATTCATAACCTTTGACAGGAGCTTGCCATGTTTCTTCCAAGTAGTAGCAAAGATACAAAGATGCTGTTCATGACCGTCTCTAAACTGAAATTACCATCTGCCATTAAGATGGCAAGGAGAACTTAAGACAAAGTATTTCCAAATAAACTGAAAAGTGTGCTAATTCTGTATGTTCCAGATCATTTAAATATACTTTTCCCCATTACGTTTATGCCCACATTTACTTATTTCAAAATATTATCTGTGAATTTGGTCTAGTAGCTGTTCATGAAAATTCCTGTTATTTAAGCTCACCTTTATTCCTCCAGGTTTTCAAAATCCTCATAACAAAATGAAAAATAATGAAACCATCATTTTTAGGGGCTGAATAATTTAATGGTATGGAGATCTAATTAAATGAAAATATATTTTTAGCTTGTCCCACAAATAATTTTTATATATATATATATATAAAAAAATATACACAAATATGCATACACATACATTCAAAAGGAGGTTTCTGCAAATAAACTCCAAAATTAAAGATCTGTCCTCACATAAAATTACATGGATCTCAAGAGAGGCAAGGTCTGGAAGGAAGATGAGAAGCTGGAAAAGAGGGAAGGAGGGAGGTTAATGTAAATTTTTGCTGCAACGTTCTTCCAATGTTTGTTTGTTTGTTTATTTATTTATTTAAAATCTAAAATGTGGATTGATTTCAATCACTTCTTTATTTGCAAACAATATGAGAAATGCTTATGAATTTTATTTCAAGATATCTAAGAGTGAGGTAACACTGATCCAGAAAATCCACAGTAAAAATTGAATGGATTTGTCTCACCGCTACTAGAGAAGAAAGAAATAAAAAGACGTGGCATGTTTTTTAACTTTTTCATCTGGAAACACCTTAAAAGACTGGACAAAGTAAACATTGGACACATTGTTTGCTTGAGCTAGTTTGTTTTGTTACAGCTGGGTTTCTGAGGATGGGAGGACAAAAAATTAACTGTTCACACAATAATTACATGAGGGATGGAAGAAGGCTGATGAAATGTATACCAATAAAACTTCAGTGATGATTTTAGTGTGCCAGGCTGTAGTGATTAGATTTAGAACATCACTATGAAACCTGAAAATACTCCTGTTAGAAAGATTCAGGGACATTTAGGGTGGAAAACATCTAATCTACCTTTGTCTGCTTAAAAATTAGTCATTTAGTCTAAGCTTTATTCTTCTGATGTCAGGTTTAGAGAGCCACTCTGGGGATGATCCATCCTTTCTTAGGACCAAACATTTTGATACTTCAAGTATTTATCTTTCTAAGCTATAGAAGGAAGCTGAATCTCTAAGTAGTCACTCACTTTTTAGGTAGTTCTCATTGGACAAAATGGATCTCAAACGCCCTCCATACACAGCTGCGTTTTGGGATTTAGATCTTACTCTGTTCTTTGGCTTTATCCAAGACTGGAGGCCAGGATATTGCTTGGCTCTGGCACAGTGGCTTGCATGATACATCACTTTCTTTAAGGAGGATCCAGAAATTTCCTTTCAGATCTTTTGTCTAATGGACAATTCTGTCCAGCTCCTTATATAAGTAATATTCTAAGCCTGGCAGTGTTTTAAGCCTACCTTTCTTTGTTCTTGCAATATAAGTCGCTACATCTGAGCTGCTGCTTTAATATTACTATATAGTGAAAATTATTCTTTTTGGCTGTTTGATGCCCTCTTTTCCCCACAGCAGTGATGAAAAATTGTATATGAGATAAAGGCAGAAGATACTGAAGGTAAGAACTACTTTATTATTGACCACTATTTATTATTTCTAGTGCAATAAAACACTAACATAACAATAAGACAGACTCCAAGTATAGCCAGAATACTTTAGGAGAAACATTTTGCCCATGGTCTTGAAGCCAACATAAGCGTAAGTTAATATTAGATGATATGGTGGATGTACTGAACATGACAAAACACCGGGCTCTTCAATCCAAACCAACACAAACGTGACAGATGAAAACAGCTCTTAAAGTGGAGCTTAAAAGCAGAGCAGTCTTTGTGTAGAAATATTGCAGCAGGTCTTAAGGTTTGACTAAAGACCAAGAAAAAAAATCCTTGCATTTCCCTAGTGACCTGGAGAGCAGGTTCAAAAAGCACAGGGCACAGCAGCAAAAAGTCTGATCACACAGGGGTTTAAAACAGAAAAGGAGAATCACAAGTATTCCCTAATTGGAAGACCGGAGAGAACAAGGGTGAGTGTAGCTTTCTAAAATTCAGAAGAAGGAAGAATGAGGATGATGAGGCATTCACTGAAATGTCAAGATAAAATCGATACAGCATTTTCTGGGAAATCAATGCAGGGAGTGGAAGACATTCAAGATAACAGAGAAGCAAATGCTTTCTCTGGAATGGATGAAAACTCCAACAGTGGCAATGAAAACAGGTGTTGTTTTCATAATTAAAACTCAAGGGAAACCTGCCTAAAGGGAGCCGTAATAATGAAATAGGGGGAAAAAAATTCCCATGGAGAACAACATCTCATTAGGAGAGATAAACTTCACATGCGAACAACGTTGAGTTAAATGATAAATTGTTTTTCTTAATGGTACTCTGGTAGGAGACAGGTTCAGAGGTTCTGCTTATTTTGCTGCAAGCTGGTGATTAATGACTGCAAAGGTTTTCACACAAGTGTGAAAGACAGGGCTGGAAAATGAAGATGCAAGTTGTCTCTCCGAAGGGGCACTTTGTTAAACCAGTGTCTGGACAGAAATAGGAAAGCCTGTGAGAGGTTAGAAAGCCATTATAATAACTGGCTGTGGAATGACCCAGTTTAGTTATTTTCTGTTTGGTTTCTAGTTAATACTGTTTTCCTCTTGTAACCGATGCACACTAAAAACTCAAGAATAAGACCCTGAGGCAATTCTGAAATCATCTACAGTGTATTTTCTCAGAGATAAAAAACATCAGCGACTCCAGTCCCTCTGACTCAGCTTGGTGTTCAGGTACCATGGAGTCAAATGTGGTACAGACAAGCAACGCGTTGCCAGAAACCCTCCGGGAAATCTGAAATGTCTGGGTGATTCCACGCTTGATTTTTCATAACCTTATCAATACCGTTCCTCAAATGGGAATGTTTAAAGACAGAGAGAAACTGCTTATGTCAAGGGGTGGCTTGTAGCACAGAGGAAAACTAGTTTGCTCTGAATAAAACTCTTCTGCTAGGAACAGTTTTCAGAAGAGCAGTGTAGAGCAGGGATTTCTGATAAGGGATTTTTGGGATAAACGTCTGCAGCAGACCCGATGTTCTCCAGTTTCTAAGTGCTTAGTAGGCACAGCTGGGATTCAGGAGCTGTTAGTTGCCTAACTACCTGCTGCATGTCCAGACGTACCAAATAGGCCATTAAATCCTTAATTCTGTAAACAAGCAAAGCTACTATTCCAGCAAGTTCCTGGGTGGGAAGCAACGATACACCATAAAGAATATTGTAAATTGTTCAGAAGTAAAAAAACTTGGCCGCTGTCACATCTCGTGACTTGGAAAATTTAGTCAAACATGTCTGTTCAATGACAACATGCTTCAAATGAGCAACTGTAAAGTCATACTTTTAAATATAAAGGCTCTGTTTGAAGCCTGGGTTCAACATTTGCAAGCAAAATATTTAGAAGGGGTAAGAATTAATAATGTTCTTATGTGTGTAACATAGGGTTAGTAATGAATAGCAGTGATTTTGTCTCCAAGCACATCACTGAAGAGATCAATACTTTATTGAGTTCAGATCTCTAGACATTATAAAAGGATGTTGGAAAACTCAAAAACTTGTGGAAAGCTACTGTCAGCACTGAAAATCTTAGGCTGGAAAACTTAAGGAGCTGGAATTGAAAGTCAGGAAAATCAACATTTGAAAAAAAAAAAATTATATTTTTTTTCATTCAGGGTGATGAATAAGAATTAAAATAACCTATACAATTATAAATGATATTCTATGGAATTTTACCAAGACCTATATTAGGCATCATAACATAGGGTATTGCTATAAAAATCATATCTCCACTTGATATGATTAAGCTGATATAGATGTCTAGAAGACATAAGGCCTTCCTGCAATCTCAGATCATCTGTACCAAAGATCATTTCTGAAGGTGGCATATGGGGACACAGTGTTTCTCTTGTGTATGGAATTAGAGAGGTAAAGAATCTCAGCACACATTTCTCTACTCTGCCAGGTTTGACAAAATTCACTTTATTTTGGGAGGCAGTGTGGTAAATATGAAACACAATTGAGCAACGCCCCATGAATTCAAGGGGGACACACAAGTAATCTTTTGCAATTAAAATTGCACAGGGAATATGGATAGGTGAAACAGTAATTATCAAATTGGAGCCTTGCCAGAAAAGTGGGACAACCTTGTTGTCTTTGTTTGGTATCTCAAACTTTTCTATTTCAAGAAAAAACAGATAGGATCTCCCTCCAGGGGCTTTATGCCACATCCTCATTCAAGGGACCGCTTTGCAAATTTAAACATTTAGGACTGATGCCTTAAACGCTACATCTCACAGCCAGAAAGGAACGTAAATTCAGCTGTTCCTAGCAGTGAAGTAGCTACTGTCCAGCCAGAGCTGATAGCCCATGTCTCCTGTCCAGAAGACAAGGCAAGTTATGTACCTTACAAAAGGATTTTTTGAGCTGAATTATTTCAGCCAACTAACCTGAAAAGCCAACAGAAACAATGTGTCCGACATAATCACTTTTTTGCAACTTTGGGGTAAATAACACTGTGAACCTGGAGTTCACTGGGGGAATTTTTATCTAGACTACCATTATGGACAACTGAGTCATTGGGTGGCAACTTTTCTACGCAGAGGTCTAGCCTTGACAGGAGGTGGGTGGAGGTGGATGGTCCCATCCTAGCCTGTGGCTGGAAGAGCTGTTGGTTTAACCTGCTCTCCATGTTGAGAGGAGCACAGAAACCAGGTTTTCTTTATCCTGCAGGAGCTCACCAACCTCTAGGTGACATTTAAAATTGAGCCTCTACCAACCTCACTCTTGTCCTTGGTTTTAAATGGAAAAGAAGAGGACAGCTGTGTTTTCTTGGGCAAGTCAATGCTGTCAATCAGGGCATCCCTGTGGGATCACTTCCCTCCCTTCTAGATGTGCCAGCCCTGTGGGTCCTGAACAACCCACCGATGTGGCATCTGTAGCAGAAGTCTCTTCTGGTTTGGAGTTTTGCACATCTCCCTGTTGGTTTTACAGACATACGTTCTGCCATAAAGGAAGTGTCTGTATTTGGGTCCCTTTGGCTGCAGCTGTGCTACTAAAGCACAGCCAGGCCCTGCTTCAATCACTGCCATCCAGTAAACTGTACTGTTAATTGCTAGAATGGTTCCTGGACTCACAGCTCGGCTTTGGCCCAGGCCAACCAGCAACAACCACATAGCCTCTGGCGATTTGCACGTGGGGATCACGCCTAGTAGGAAATTCATGTGCAGTCATTGGTTGTGGAGGATGAGAAAGTCAATCTGTGTAGATGTGAACTCTCTTGTCGTGGATCAGGGAAAAGTTACTGACTTGTTTTATAGTAATAAAATTATAGTATAGTCATAAATTGTTATTAAATTACTAGCATAATAATAAAAGGTTAAACTTATTTTATTACTATTACAGTCAGACCAAACGTCCCTATAGTTTGGAAGCCTGTCTCTTGAATTAAGTGACTGATAAAAGAGTCGTGAGACAGGGCTGGTCCAAGCAGGTATTTCTCCAGTATACGCTCCAGACCCCACCAGCTGATGGCCTGGGGCATTCTTGAGCCACTGACTGTGCTGATGTATTGAAAATCCTTCCTTGCTTCTGGGGTCAGAGCACTGCAGAGACATTCAGCTTCTGGAAATTCGCCTGCCCATGAAATAATATTTAATTGGCCTAATTAGCAGCCAAGTACTATGTGATAGCCAAACAGTATTTAAGCTGTGGAGAAAGCAGAGAAGGGAGATGTGCTGCAGTCCAATAGGAATGTGATGTGACGAGGCTCTGTTTATCTTGCAGGAGCAGCTAATATCCACAATCAGCATCGGAGGTTGTGTGGTCTATGGACACACAATAAAAAGCAGGTTTTGTCTGAGGAAGCTTAGAATAGGTATCAATAAGAAGAAAAATAACACAAGCAAGAAAATAATATTCTTTTCCATTTTACAGGCAGCGATCGGAGGCACAGAGAGATTAAATGATTTGCCTCAGCCTGAACAGGGAGGGGGGTGTCCTGACCTGGAATTTCTCTCCTATGCTTTTGCCCTAAGATTATCCAAATCATATTTATAAGATCCAGACTGCTTCACATATTGACCACTGACACAAAATCTTTTGTAAGGAGCCCTGCAAGTAAAGCCTGTCTCCCAGCGTCTGACTGGGCTGAGGGACTGAAGGTCTGCAGGAATTTGGAGGAAGGATTTAAAAAAATCATAGAATGAGGAGAGCTACTTGAACTAGACCCCAAATGCATTTTAAAGCTTAGGAGAACAAGATATATATATAGCAAATGCATATTAGCAACAAAATGCAGTGACAGCACCCCACCCCCCCCCCCAATCAGTCATCATATACTCATTTTAACAGACCTGCCACAACTCCTAATTAAGGTCTCCCTTCGGACTCCTGTTTTCTATCTCATTATCCTGATAAAGTGGACACCAATGACTCTCTTAATGAGGATTAAACTGTAGGCTTTAGTTGAATTTGCATCTCACATTTGCTATTGATGAGACTCTCCTGAAATATGCCACATATACTTGCCAGTTTCTAACTCAGAATTCAAAATACTGTATGAAAAAATCTGGTAATAGACTTCCACTGCTTTGCCTAGCAATTGTCCAAAAATAAGAGATAAAAATTGTCTGTTTTGATAAATACACCATTTTCCCATCCACACTCCAACAGTGTGTGTCATATTGCTATGTATCTGGCTTAAAAGGGACAGCTGCTCCAGGGATCTGGAAACACTCTCTTTAGTTTTTAACAGAAGGAAAAACTGAAACGGAAGCAGATGTTTGTGACTGTATCATGTGTGAGATAAGGCCTTTGGAGACTTTTTTTTTTTCCCCGACAGCAAGTGTTTAAAGTCTCATCTTCCTTAAAGGAATTTTGATTTCATGCCTGACCCAAGAAATATGCTTTGTGTATATTCACATGACAGAGTTTCTTGCTGATGGTTTTAGTCAACACCGGGGCGAAGTCATTAGGTTGTTCTGAAACCTGGTTATAGCCTGCTCTTACCAGAGAGACGGTCCCCTTCCAGGTGGAATTTTGCTCTTCTGCACCTCCTCCATTGCCAAGCCGTTAGTTGTAAGGTAGCACCACTGCCGTCTATGTCCATACAAAGGCCAGGAGTCTTCTAGGTCCCAGGAGACAGAAGGGTTATGCGCTAAAAATAGGACACAAAAAAGTATGCTCAGCATTCCTAAAATCTGCAAGACCTGAATTAATGTCTCAGTCGATTTATCCAGAGTCTTCAACAGACCTTAATTAACACCCTCTAAATGAAATTTGTATCTGTCTTGCAGAGATCTTCTGTAAACCAAGAAGCTCATTTCTTTCTGAGAACTTCCTTGCTCTTCAACATAGACAAGGATCAACACTGACACTCCCAGCAGCTTCTCCACCACACTCGCTCAGCTCTTATTTCTTGTCTTCTTGCCTTAATCTATTCATTGACATCTGACAGTAGATCGGTGAGACAATTTAACCTTCAGAAGAGGTGCCAAATGTTTCCCTCATATATAGTGGAAAATGCACATATGCAAGTATATATCTTTGTTAGTATGCGCATTTGCAGACATTTTTTGCATTCATGTTTAAATTGGGAAAGAAAACTTTGGTTGAATTTTGATGCCTAGGTTATCCAAACTCTTTTACACCTGTACTAGAGTTTGTGTTTGCAGAAAATCTGTCAGACAAAAACTGGGAAAATTTTAGACTTTGTGATATCAGGCAAATACTTGGAAATATCACAAGCACATCTCAGGGTTCGGAAACTAAGAAGAACCCCCCCCCCCAGTATTTACTCCTGATTTAGAGATCTTATCTAAGACACTCTTAGGAAGTGTGTGCATTTGTGGGGCCTGATGCACAGGTTTTTTAATGCTTGGGAGATAAAAATTTATTAATAAGTAATTTCCATCACTTTTGTATGTCATCATCTACCAAATTTGAGCTGTGAAGCACATCTATGAAAGCTCTTGTTACGGAGATGAGGTCACTGTTCCTAGTTAAGTTCGGATAGGAAATATGACAGAAATTGTAACCACAATAAAACCAGTGAGACATGTGAAAGCAAATCACAGATGTCAGGCAAAGCCAGAGGAAATACGCAGGAAGACTACAGTCTTAGAGGCAGTATTTCCCAACTTTGGCATCGTTGCCCATAAAACAATGTCATAGAGAGCTTTTTTTTAAAAAAAAAAAACACCATTGCTCCTTTTGCCCATCCAACAACAGCAGCCCTGACCAAAATTCTACTTTCTATCTGCTGTGATGCCAAACCCGTTTTCACCTCAGAGCAGGGCTTTCTGCCCAAGGAGGTTCCACCATGCACACAAGAGCAGTGGGGGCCACAGGTGATGCCCAATTTTAGTCATCTTCCAGGCAGCTCTTAGAGGCATTTTCAAAGCCCTACTCAGTATCTTGTTTTATGGTGGGGTTACAGACAGCAGCTGGAGGGAAGAGTGGATTTGACACGAGCATTTTCTCCTTCTCATTTCACGGCAAGAGGAGTCGCATTCATTCAGCAAACTCTAAGTGTTCGGGATTTTTTTTTTTATTAAGTAAAAATGGATACGTTGGGAAATGATTGTTCACTGTCTTAGTGCAACAGTGAGGTGGATCAAATGAAACAACAAGTCAGACATTTAAAACAAACTAGAGAAAGTCTCTCATCATAGAACATACAGTCAGTCCATGGAATTCCCTGTTTACAGACACTGATTCCAGATATTGCAAGTACTAAAACTTTAGAGGAGTTCAAGTGTTGCCTACACAACTTTGCAGAGAAATTCACTGAGTTAGACGCAAAGCATTATTTCAGGCTCAGGAAATCCCTGACCTGTAAAGTATTCAGGCTGGGAGACAATTCTGAAGAAGTATTGTTTTATGCTTTTCCATAGACATTGATTTTTGGTTCCTACTGGAGCTGATCCAGTACTGTGCTTTTCTGTTCTTAAATATCAACATTTTTCACTTGACATTGCAATGTGAAACATTTTGTCCTCCCAGTCCTAACCTCCAAAATAAGAATTTTTTTTACCCAAAATTTAAAAACAAGAAGGAAAAAAAAATCATACAAATTCTTTCTGATTGATTTAAGCTGACTTTTATTTTGATTTTCTTTTTCAACATTAAATTGAAAAATCTGTTATTTGCAGTCAAAGCCAAGATTTGCTTTACTTAGTTTATTCAGTAAACCATTTGGACTTGAATTTAAGCAGGTTTGTATAATGACAGTCTGTTGTGCTTCTTAATTTGGGAATTAGGGAGCTTGGAGGAACCCTACTGTTTACCAGCTTCAGTAAAAAAATCAATTTTAAATTCATTTCAATGAGTTCTTCTCTTCCCTGTGGACAAGTACACCTCATATTATGTGGTATACTAGCTATACTGGCCACCCTAACTGATGAGTAACAGCTGAGATTAGTTTTCATGGATGTAGCAGGGACACTGATTTTCAGGTGGAAGCAGGTTTTCCTGTTTGACTTCAAAAACTGGAGAGACTTTAACCTTGGTTAAAAGTTCACAAAGCCAAATCATCTCTGGTTCGAGATCTCTTGTACCCCAGGGACCATAATTCTGCACAAGAGACGTCACAGCTGACAGTCCTGAGATCTGTTTGTTTGGAGACAGCGATAGACAAATTAAGTGAAAGACTTGACAGCTTGGAATTTGCTTCTGCCCTTGGTACGACGTAAGCTGAAGTTTCTAACAGGGCATTTCTGCAGAGCTTGTGTCTACATGAAAACATTCCCTGTGACTCTACTATAAAAGAATAATATTTTGAAGTTCAAACGTTAACAATTAAGCACTTCATTGCACTGATTAATATTTTAATATTTTCTTTCTTAGTTTGGCTAGACCTACTGTATACAAGGTATTCTAGCCCTTCCATTTCTGGCTCTAAGAGTTTAATTCAGGTATGATCTCTCTCCACAGGGAATCTCCAGAATCGCCAACCAGATTTCCACGTGTACCTGAGTGGCTATAGACATCCACAAACACCTGATGAGATTCACAGTAGCGTTAAGATGCCCGAACTCAAAAAAAGCCACAGGATTTATGCACTTAGATGCTTTAAAAAAAATCCTAATCTTGCTTTAATTAACCCACTGAGTAAGAGGTGTAGCACCCTTGTCTGTCACCTCTGCTTGAGGGCTTCTGTGCAAACCAGACCCAGTTGTTAATGGTCAGCGTCATTGGGCCTGACATCTTCCTTCTGAACAGCTTTGCACCAGCAGGACTGAGGTGTCTGCAGTTTATGGGCAATCTGCTTCTTGACATCAAGGAATTTGTAGTCCCAACATTGGGGTCAGAAAAAAAAAAATGCTTTTGAGTCAGAGGATGACACTGGGAAATTATTCGGATGAGCTCATCACTACCTTACATTGCAGTAAGTCATTTACAGCAGTACCTGCTCCGGGTGGGATTAATCTGGGTACATATACATTTATGCATATCTAAATCTGAGCTAGACCTTTTCAACTTTGTCCAAATCCATCTCAGAAAGATCAGCACAGCCAAGGTGGATACTCTTTTCTAAAGGAGGCAAGATGTGTGCTCCAGAAGACCATATTTGTCCCCATTTACAGAGGGTGTGACTCTCTCAGAAATAGACCCCTTCAGTTAGCAGTGATGAATCTCACCCTGCATATCTTCACCTGTTCTCTGCATTTACTTAATACTCAGATCTAAAAGTCAAAGATGGGTCAAGATCAGGGCCTACTTTGTATTGTTTGATGGCAAGAATGAATGCAATGTACCTGAACACTCCAGGTTCACTTTAAACACAGATTCTCAAATGCTCACCTGAAAAACAAAGCTTTGTTTATCTGTTATTTACACAAATGGAGATTATGGTATAATGACAAAGATAACCTCTATGTGACAGAAAGAACCAATATCAGATGAGTATCATTCCTATAACAATAAATTTTAGAGCACCAGGTGTGTTTCCATAGAAGACACATTTTAGCGGGGGGGGAGGGTTGACTCTGTGCAATTACATCTCTTACTTTTAAAAGAAGGGAAAACACTTTGTAAAACAATTAAAAGGAGCAGAGGCTGCTGTTTCCCCTTCTGCAGGTATCTAGTCAGTCATGTGTAGAGCCAGGAGCTCCCAGCCACCCACTTACCAGTTTTACAAGGCACATGATGCTTGCTGAAGAGACCATGTTACTATTGTATATTTTAGTATGGGAGGCAAATCTGTCTCCAATGGTTTTGGACACCTTGTTACATCCCATTCCAAAATCTGTCAAGCATGTAATGACAGCTAGGACACAGAGGAATACTTCTCCAGTTCAAGAACAAGAAGGCCCACAAGGAAAATTTGCTGATTTGCTAAACCTTTTACATTTCCAGATACAGCTGTAGGATACTGAGCATATTACTGTAAACTATCACAGATATCAGGACTTTTGCCTCTATGGGTTATTGAGCCAGGCAGTTCGTATCTGAACAGTTCCCCCGTAACTTGGGCACTGCCAATAGAGTAATCCTGAAATCTTGTATTGACAGATGGAGCTGCATTTGGATTCATCCAAATGCAAGTTGCCTAGAGGTTTCAGTGGAACAACTTTTACAGGTGATTTCAACCCAAAGCGCTAACCACTTGTGTTTGCTGTCAGCGTACCGACACATCTTACCTCAGAGAAGCAAGTAACATGTAGTTTTGTGGGTATTTTTATTAGGTTAAATGGTAGCAGTAAAGATAGCCAGTCCTAGAGACATATCCATGCTGGTGTTGCAATTAATATAACTGTTCAGTGAGAAAGTATGCACAAGGGGAAGGTGATTACCTTTTGCTTAAATATTGTAGTAGAGGTAGCACCCAAAATATAGTCCCCAGCTTAGTACCAACGAGACAATAAGAAGATGTGATGGTGTAGACTTTAGTACCAGATACCTATGTACTTTCAGAGCCTTTGGTAGACTCACGTGACTTCTGCTAATGCACTGCGTCTTGCGTTTAAGCCCGTACAGATAGATGAAAACTACCACGACGATGCCTGAAATTAGATCTCATATGAAAATGTACAGGTAACCTAAGTGACTTCAGAAATCATGCTGGTTAGGAACAATGCAAGAACACAGTCTGCAGCCAGACCATTTCAATCCCTTCTCTACACTTTTCCTGCTAGAAATCTCCCTCCTACAGTGTACCTGGAAGTACGCAGAAAAGGCAGCTATTTCACTTGGCAAAAACTCAAATCAACACAGTTACAGTGAGCAAAACTTCGACCCTTCTCCTCAAGACTGTCTAGAATAGATGTTCTTATGCTGTTTTCTTTTGGGAATAAAATCCTACCTCTATCCTGCAGGTATCCTTTCTCTCTTTGTAGTAGCATAGTCACTGGGATTAAGTTTAAAATGCTCAAACCCCCAAAATCCTCAAATGGTAGTGTGAAACTATACCTCACACGTCATTGCAAAAGCAGGCTTTGATTTATTTCAGAAGTGGCATGTTCCTTCACCCTCACTAAAAGTTAGTTGTACGGGAGAGGTGGTAGTGTGGCTAAAATACAGGGTTATAAAGATCCTGTTTCTTTTCCTAGCTCTGCCATAGAATTACACCCAGATTCACCTCACTCAAAATTACCCACCTGTAAGTTAGGCATCCAGCCTGAGTCCCTAAGGCTTCCTAGACAAAGAGCACAGAGAATAAAAACACAGAGAGGATGTTTATTAATATGTTTATCATTATACATATTGATAAACACATGCTAATTAATAAACACACATTTATTAATAAACAATGTTTTTTAATAAACACATTCTCATTTAGGTTGGATGTATTACAGCCTGGGGGTGCTGCCAGCTCTATTTACAGCAGAAGGAGGCTCGATGACCAATTTAGGCTTTAGTCCTAGTTTTAGAGAGGATAGATTTCAATGTGACAAATCCCACTTTTCTTTCTAGAAGTGTGCAGTGCCTACAATACCAATTCCTCACCTCTTGGGAGCACTTTACACGCACTTTGACAGAGGCGGATCACCCCAAAGAACCACCGTATTTTTTTGCAGCCTGTCCACTCCTCTAAAATATTAAAAACCTGTCAAACCAACTTGTTTTGTACTTGTTTCGCTTGCTAAAACACGTAATTTCCCAGGCCCTGTCTGAACTGTACCCCTGGAGCACTAGGTGGCAATGTTGTTACAACGAAAATTCCTACCAGCTCTGTAAGCCACAGCTACTTTGTGCCATCAGACATTGATGCTTCGCAGGCAATGCAGAAGCTTAAAGAGCTGCCACTGCTTCTTCAGTGGTTGCATGACATCATTTTGGTTGCCCAGGCTTGCTCTGAGTTAAAAGTTGTCCGTCGGTTTGTTTGCATTTTCATTAAAAAGCCAATGAAGGTGATGACCTGACATTTAATGCAAATTTGGTCTTCTCCATAAAATTTCCAGAGGGTCTGGGGGATATTGAATAGGACACACAGGAATGAGGTGACAGTCCTACTAGAGTGGGGTTCAACCATCTGACATGGGGAGGTGAAAATTCAAGCCCGATCCTAATAATATGGGTGGGATCACTTGTACCTTCTCCTTTCCTTATGTACTAGTTCCAGTGAAATCAAAGACAAAATTCCTGGGTATAAAAATCCAGGATGTGGGCAGCTTTTTCAAGATTAGTCCTTTTAAAGAGAAAAAAGCCAATGCAAGTATGCTACAGCTACCAGTTCAATCTGTGTTTAATCAACTCCAGACAATTAATCAGTATTATCATGTCAAGATTCTGAGGAGCCCCTGCACACTCTGAGTATTTATTTTGATCCACTTTAATACCCATCATTTACCCTGATCATAAACTGTGTGAATTGCATGTATGGGTACCAAAAGGATAAGCAACAGTTCTGGTCTGAGTTTACCCCATCACTAGAAGAACCATAATGACGACTCAGGTTTTAATTTCTTTTCTAAGAAAACGCTGCATCTGGCTGATAGCAGCTTTTGTGGCCCAGAGCAAAAACGTTCACGGTACAGAAAAACCCTCCCCACTTCCCAGGGAAGGGGAGTGGGTTGCACTATCTCTCAGAGCTCCTTCCAGCTCTGCATTTCTACTAGTTTACGAAGAGCTGGATCCCACAGTGGCTATTGAATTAAGTCATGGTGTGAGCATCGTGGACTGCACCGTAGTTACACAGGGCATAGTCCCTCACGTGGCTTCTCGCTGATGCGCAGTGACGCTCTTCCACGGTGCTCCGGAGGATCCGAAGATGCATCAGTGGTAGGGCCAAGGGTCTAAACAACCCACCTACCTATTTGCCCAATTTGGAGCCTTTGCTACTGAGTGTGAGCAATATTATGTCAGAGTTACTTATTCTATCAGCTTTAGTTATCAGCTAAGTGGATACTGTTTTACTCCGTATCTGACCTGGAGGTCATCTGTCAGGTCAGTTTCTAGAAGATATTCTCACAGTGTGCGTTTCCTCAGAGTATTAATTATACCACAAAACCACAGCAATAGTGCAAAGGAGTGAGCTACAATTTTATCTGACTGGAAGAACAGGAGAAAATTACAGGTCTTACCTACAGTGTGTACCAAGGAGACATTAGAATTACTCTCTGGATTTGTTTGGGGAGGTGAGGAAGAAGTTCATCTTCATTATTTTGGTCCTAAAATGTCTTTGAAGCCTTATGTACTTTATATATGTCTAAGAAAAAAAAAATAATAAAATGAATGGATGCACGTCCATGGACTTAGAAGAGTTTGACATGAGTACGTGTACCCAAATGTGTGAGGTTGCTTCACGCACTTATACTTGAAATGCTAAATGCAGACTTTCAGTGGGAAAAAAATGAGTAAGGCTGCTGCTACAAAAGGCAAGTACATTTTCCTTTGGAAATCTTTCATTTATATAGATTTTTTTTTTTTTTTCATGAAAATGCTATTAGTATTTTTCCACAAGGATGGAAATTTAGCTATGTCATGGTTTATCCACTACATTGGGTGGAATCGGTTTTTCTTCCAAAACAGTTCATGGATTCTGATTTCGCAAATGATATAAACTTCTCGAGGTGTGGCCTGCCCCAAAGGGTTCCTGTTTTTTCCCTGTCTTTTCTGACTGCCCTTTCCTTGCCCTTTCTGGAGCAGCACTAGTGCTTGCACTCTTCTGCAGTCAGTCAGAGCAAGGACATTACCTGTTTGAATACAATTTTCTTGTTTGTTGGGATAAATCCATGATCTGGTGACCAGAAAAGTGTGACTGGAGGTGGGCAGAGCCAAGCACCGTGCATTCAGTTTAGCTTGAGCAGGCAATAAACCCACTTTCCTTATGCTGGAAAATTCTCTTTGTTGGATCAAATTCTTAATCTTTCAGTGCCCCTTAAAAAAAATAATAATAATAAAAAAAATTCCAAATTGTAGTTACCAGCCCCAGTTTTATGGGTTTGTATTTTGTTTGTTTCTTTCTTTGTTTGTGTCCTTAATATGCTGTTACAGGGTGGGGAGGGAGACAAGAAAAGGTTTTATTAATACCATGAAAAGAGCAGATTCTTCTTCTCACCCAGAGCCATCCATTTAGATCGAAATAAAAAAAGAGGGATGAAATAAGGGATTTTTGCTCATTTTTAGCCATATGATCATACATAGACTTTGACAGCACAGTGAAGTTGTGCTGATATCTGAGGAAAAATCAGAAGCAGCTAAAAGACAGAAAGTTTAAAGAAGTGAAAAGATGTGCATTTCTGGCCTTATTCATGTCTCATTAGCTTCTGGCACAGTAAATTGCCTAGACCAGCAAAAACACTTGTTCTTTCTCGTTTTTAATGCAAATTTTGGGAAAAAATTGTAATGTCAGTGAAAAAAAGTGAAAAAGCCCAAAGAATAGACCGGACTTCACATTTCCAGAAGCATCAGATATGACAATTAAGAGTATGTGTCCACCATCTCCCTTTCCAAACAGGTTTATTTCCCCATCATTCCCTTTAAGACAACTTACTGCAAGTTTTCAGAAGCATATTCTTGTCGTGAGATTCTCCATGTTTCTGTGCTCAGTCAATAAATTAGAAATAGAGAAGTCCCCCTGCCCAGGACAGGGATGTAAGAAAATCTACAAAGGAATTCATTCAACACATACTGAAATCAGTAGGGTTTGGATGATCCCTTTTTCTCAGAACATGCCCAAGTGTGAATTTCCAAAGGTTGTGGGATGCTGAAATATGTGGCTGAAAATTCAAGTCTTTTTGAAGCCTCCTGACACTTCCAGGCACCAAAATGCCTCTGATCTGGTCCCAAGGATCACACTGAAGCGACAGCCAAATAAATATCCAGCAGCTTCCAAACCTTCCTTATTATTTCCAAAATGTATCACTTCCAGACTCCCAGATGAAAAAAGTAGGGAAAGGCAATGCCCTCTCTCCTTACTTGTGGAAGACACCATGACTCAAGAGAAGCATTTTAAAGCTCAGGGTGCTTCCTTTACACAACGCATTTGAGATACCTGTATGATCTACCTCCTACATTCTTAACTGAATTCCCCAGGAAGTACCCCAGTGGAGAAATTTAAGATCAAAAAGAGGCACATGAGCCCAGTCAGAAATCCTGGAGCTGGCTAAGCCAAACAGATCATTAGAGCAGGTGGAACAATCCTGAAAAAATGCCAGCATCTCTGGAAAGCCTCTAGCTGGAATGTGAAAGAGAGAATTTTATTTTTCTTTGACTTTTTAAAAAAGGACCTCCACCTCCCTTGCCTTTGCATCTCCTTCCCATTAATAATTTTCTCCCCCAAATATTTAATGAAATGCTTTGGTGGACTGGTGTTTAATAAAGCCATGACCAAAAAAATATTTTCAATTTCTTTAAACTAATAACTACCATTAGGAATATCTCTATCATTATTTCAACATGGATGCTTAAAAATATATACTACAATTAAAAAAACCCCAAAACCTCTTTCTTCTCTCTTTCATGACATTTTCTTGTTCTGTTGAAATACGGGTTCATGAAAGTTTTTAAACACAGTTGTCTCTGAGCTGGAACAGTGACATGGGGACCTTCAGGCTGTACCCAGAACCGCCTGGTAGGAAGAACATGTAAGGAATTCAACTTTGGTGCTCTGCTATGTGATATGCTGCCTAAATTAAACACGTGTGTAGGAAGGAGAAAATGAAGGGTGATCTAAATACGGCTCTTTGCAATGAAAAATAACCCACCCCGTGGCCCTTACAATCACAGAAGGATTGAGATGAGGAAGAGCAAAACCAGCAATGCAGATTAAGGTGCTTGCAATTATCCCATGGAAATTACATGCTAAAAGTTGTTGAGGTGTCCTTACACATCTTCAGCTGAAGTGGGGTAATGAAGACAGGTGCTTTCATGATTTCCCCAATGTCTTGGTTTTGGCTGGGATAGAGTTAATTTTCCTCCTAGTAGCTGATACAGTGTGTTTTGGATTTAGTGTGAGAATAATGTTGATAACACTCTCATGTTTTTGGTGTTGCTAAGTAGCGCTTAAGTTAAGGATTTTTCAGTTTCCTATGCCCCGCTAGCAAGAAGGTGCACAAGAATTTGGAAGGAAGCATGGCCAGGACAGCTGACCTGAACTAGCCAAAGGGATATTCCATACCATAGAATGTCATGCTCAGTATAGAAACTGGGGGCAATTGGCCAGGAGGGGCAGATCGCCGCTCAGGCATCAGTCAGCGGGTGGTGAGCAATTGCATTGTGCATCACTTGTCTTTTTTGGGGTTTTATTTATTTTAATTGTCTTTATTTTATTATATTCCCTTTAATTACTGTTATTATTGTTAGTATTACATTTTATTTTACTTCAGTTATTAAATAGTTCTTATCTCAACCCATGAGTTTTACTTTTTTTCCTGATTCTCGAGCTGCTGCGTGGTGCCTCATTCCTGGCTGGGCTTAAACCACGACACCCCCACAGGTATTTTTTTCTCACATGCCTGTTCTGAAAGCTGTTTCAACATTGCCTTGCACCTGATGTAGCCAATTAAGTTAGTGCTAGTTGAGTGTCAATACCCCCAGACTGGAAGCGATTCGTACCTCTACACAAACTCCGTAACGAATGTGGGGCAAATGAGATGCCAGTGCCCCGCTATCCATTTATTGTAACTCCATTCTCAGGCAGGTAAAGGCACACATTACCATGAGTGACACCGTTCTTGCTGCTTCTTGCATCAGAGGCAGTTTTTTCAGGCTGACCTTGGCCGCCATGAAGCCCACTTCTCTTTGTTATAACTGTTAAGGCAAAATTTGACTCTAAGAAAGATGTTAATTCTGGCACAATAACTTAGAAAGTTTTGTGCCACAGCACAGCATAAAACAGTAATTAGATGAAGAAAAAATAAGTAACTCTTTTTGTTTAAATGGTGATGTGCAGTCTTTCGAAGAAGCAGCTACAGTCCTTGACTTTCCCCAGACTCATTAAAGCAAAAACCTTAGCCTTCCTGCCCCTTTCAAAACCATAAATTCTGCTAGGATTACATGCCAAGTTGATTTAAAGTGGTTGCTCAATCAAAAGAAAGTGTTGACTCTAAATTTCAGTGCTTTGTAATGTTCTGAAGCAAGCTGTAATCTGCTTTCATGGACAAAATGAGACTTTTCACCCTTCCGATTTGGATTGTCAAGTTTTTTATTACTGGTATTATGGGATAATCACCCTTTTGTTTGGTTCGTTGATTGGTCTGGTTGATTTTTTTCCCCTTATTTTTTTTAAAGGAATCACTGATTGCTCCAAACAGGACTCGCTTGACGTCCTTTGGAGTTTCTGTCCCACCTGTGCACCAGTTTAGGTCATCATGTATAATTCAGTAACGAGGCTTACCCAGGCCTAAGCAAGGCATAGAGGGCTGAGCCCTTCATTCTTTGGGCACTCAAGATTCCCACTGAAGCACTGAATGTTGGATACAGCCCTCTACAGCAAACATATGTCAATACACAGATGGTCACAACAGCAGCATTTTCCCACAGACATTCACTTGATATTTTTAAGCAAACCCTCTTCCATTTGTCCTCGGACCTGTTGTTGTTCACCCAAGTATTCCAGGCAATTTAACCTGCAGGCAGATTTTTTTCCCTGAGGCAGACACACAGATACGACAGCAAAAGGAACCCAAAAAAATAAGCTGGGAAGATTAGTGAGCCAGATGGACAGACGGACTGATAGTTTGATATGCTGAAATAGTTTGCTTGGAGTGAATTCAGGAGGCTGTTCAGAGAACACAGATTATAGCTTGTAAACGGGAAGAGTTCAAAGTGGGAACCTGGTATTCCAAGAGTGGCTTGTGTAGGCTGGAAAATAAATGTATGTGTGACACTTTTTTCTCCAAAAAAAATTTCCCTTTTCCCCCTGAAAAGTAAGGATTTTAGCTGGAAGGTAAATATAAATGAGATCGAGACACGCTGAATAACAGGAACATCGACAGGAGGATGAAGCACCCTTTGGAGGTATCTGCCTCCACAAACCATGGCAGAAAGTCCAGGTGACTAACTGGGACGAAGGGTTATCTTTTACAAGATCCAAGTAAAACATTACCAAATCAACTGGTCAAGGACAGCTTTAGCAATCTTGGGATCCTGCAATTCACTGCAGGCGGTAGAGACCTGTCTTGAAAGAAAAACACTTGTGCTACTGAAGTCTCATGGCAATGTGAAGGAAAGCACAGGGTCGGAGATGTGAGACAATTTTAAATTAGGCTAACTCTCCTGGGAACGGTACCAAGTGGGTCATTTGGCCTGAAGAAACACAAATAAACAAGCATGATTCCGTTGTACAGAAACTAGAGCACTTCATTAACACTTGGCTGTGGATGAGTCTTTGTCATGATAAATACTGCTGCAATGCTGTGCAGAGAACTTAAACAGACCCAGGACCTGATTCATTCATTCAGCTTCACTGAGTTCCAGTGCCCAGGCCGGTCCAATGGCCCTGCTTCACATACTGTTCTGTAGATAGATAGATATGTATACACACCAGACATTCGCCAGTTACAGTGTAGTCAAAGACTATCCTCTCCCCAAAGATTTCAACATCTATATAGTTGTATTCCTAACAGTTTCCTAGGAACTGTTAGACCTCTTCGCCTAACTCAGTTTTACGCGTATAAATCAGAACTGCCAAAAAAGACTATATTGGTACAAGATATATAAGAGGCGTCATTTAGCCAAATCTTTTGGTAGCTTATTCCATTGACTAATCTATCCGGTAAGAGATTATTACCTGTCAAAATAGAACGGCTTAAAGTAATTAATCTCTCCCCACTACTCTATCAAACCCCTGTTATTAAGTTCTGAGCAGTTCGCTGAGATTTCCCCTTTCAATACCCTGCTGACTCTCCTGCCCCTTCATTTAGATCTCCACCAGCCTTTTCTGACCATCAGACTTCCCAGTCCTTCACTCCATGCCCTCTCCATTTTCTCCTGCCTTTCCGTAGGCCTGATTTTTCCAGGACCCCACACGTTTGCACCCTGCTTTGCTCTCCTCTTTACATCTCTTCTTTTATCCACATCTCCTCCTCAAACATGCTGATGTCTGCTCTAATATAGGCTCATCATGCTTTGCTGCTGCTTCAGACTTGGCTCCTGCGGGCAGTGGGAATGGTATCCCTGGTGTCAATCAGCATCGCCCTAACGCGTTCAGTACAGCTACCTCCAGTTTACACCAGCTGAGGATCCAGCCTTCTGCTGCCAAAACCACTAATGATTTTGGAGAAATATGGGTCTCTCTCTCCCTCTCTTTCTCTTTTTTTCTCCCAGCATGAAAGATCTAATTACAAATTGCTGAAGGCTTGCTACAAATAAAATTTAAAAAAAAAAAAAAGAGAGAAAAAAAAAGATACCCTTTTGACTCTGCATTGTCTGCTACTAATTTACTGAAAGGAATTGGATCTATATTTTCACCCGAATAAATATTTCTTCTCATAAATACTGAGAACAACTACTCAGTGAAATATCTCCATGGAGAGTTTTTAAGCCTATTTTCATAGCTGTGAGTTTGTTCAGGCTGATATTACTGGATATCAGTACTATGAATGATAGCAATATTACCATGGTATAATGTTAACAGAACCATCCAGCCTGGCTTTCTGCTCTCTGGAAGTACCAATTCTCTTACCTCCCAATAGCTTCGATCCAGTGGATGGGATGTGTGCCATATTTTTATTTGTTATGATTATATTAAGGATGACAACACAGCAACGGCTATAGGCAGCATTCATACTGGTAGGTTAAAAAGCGTGAGGGCCTTTGCTCTGCCCCCAGGGCCAGTTGCAGCAGGGGCTATTTCTGATTTCTCGTTGTATTCTTGTCAAGGTGTGCCCTGAGAAAGCCAGCTGGGTGATGAGACAGAGGTCTCTGCTTTGTGATGCTTGGTGGACCCAAAATATCTCGCAACCAAAGGAGACAAAGGGACTATTGGGTGTGGGGGAACTGCTTACATTTGGTGATGCTCATGTCTGGAGTAAGGGGTTGAAGGAGAGCAATTTGGGATTTGGGGTCCTAGTCCCCTCCACAGTTTAACTTCAGGAGAGTAATTTTCTGGGTCTAAGCTCAGCAACTTGTCCAAGGTATGGAAGTTTTAGGCAGAGCCAGGGATGAAGCCAGTGCTGCCTGACCCCCAGCTCACTGCCATGAAGAAGACCACCCTCCCCCTACCCCAAGCGCTGTGGTTACTACAGTCAGTGGCAGTGGCACTGTGCTTTCCCAGAAAAAAAATCAGCTTGAACTGTTCCCACAGCACTTCCAATCACCTGAGTCCTGGGCAACAAGCACCTCTGTGGGAACAGGGACAGACTGAGGCCAGGCTGGGATGTCAGCTCATGGGTCAGAGTCCAGGTCCACAGCAGCAGTGCCCATGACCAGGTCCACGCAGGGCTGTGACATGGTGGGGCTATAGCTCCTGGGGGTGTCCCATCACAAGAGCCCTAGAACAAGAGCCCCAGCTCAAGGCAGCTCCCCCAGGCAGAGGGATCGGCCCTGGCTGGCCCCATAGCGGAGACTGGGAGCCCTGTCTAAAGTCACCAAAGGAAGGTGGACAGCCCTTCCCTGTGCCGACTCCAGCCTGGGCCAAAGTCCCAGCTGCCAGAGCTCCAGGGTGGGGTGTGTGCTCAGGTTCCTTATAGTCTCTGTGGGCCTTATTGCCCTCCAGAGGTATCCAACTTCCTTAAGTGAATATAAAAGCAGAAAAGACTAGTTATTTTTCCCTTTGGCAAACCTGACTTCTAGGCATTTAGAGACGTGAACCTAATCCTTAGCCTCGAATTCAAGCAATTCTGACAAGAATAACAGCGGGAAGAATGACATAAAAGATGAGTCTGCATGGGTCTAACTCCTGATCTTATTGAGGGAAAACTCAGGCGCAGAGGGTATTCAACAAGAACGAGACCGTTACGGGCTCAGGTACTGAAGAAGGTACAACAGCCCTAAACCTGAGCTTCTACCAGAGGCCTCCAAACCAGCTGTTGCTCTGTCACAGAATCACAGAATAGTTGAGGTTGGAAGGGACCTTTGGAAGTCATCTTGTCCAACCCCACTGCTCAAGCAAGGCTACCTAGAGCTGGTCACCCAGAACCATATCCAGGTGGGGTTTGAATAGCTCCAAGGATGGATACAACCTCTCTGGACAACCTGTGCCAGTGTTTGACTGCCCTCACAAAAGAAAAATTATTTTCATGTGTTTTAGTTTGTGACCGCTGCCTTTTGTCCTCTCACTGGGTACTCCTAAGGGTCTGTCTCCCCTGTCACCAGTTGTGGCACTGGAAGCAATACAGACGTACCAGAGGGAGCGAAGGTGATGAGTGCTACTGAAAGGCAGTGTGGATGACTTGGAAGTAATGCTGTGCTAATGTGGATATGACCAAGAATGAAATTCTGTCTCTTGCTTTTACCTGAAAATAATATGCCTTCTCTGGTAACTTCTTTCCATAGCTGAACTTTAATTAAACCAGTGGTATGATGGCTACAGCCTCATCAACCTGCACTGGAACATCTCCCTCCCCTAGTTATCATCCTCCAGTACTTACAGTGCACTTTCTGTAACCAGTTGGTACTGGGGAAAAAAGAGAAATCCTGCTCACACCACTAGAAATACTTCCACCCTTTTCCTGTACACGTGGAATGGCGATTTTCTGTCTTCTGAAAGGACTATTTCCCTTTAATTTGCATAGTCTCTTAGCCCTGTAAGGTCCCAGCAAAACAAAGGTGTAGAATTGCACATATAATTTGCATAAGTGCAAATGACAAAATACAGTAAAGGTGATGGCAAAGTGGACTCAGAGGAGAAGACAGGGAAAGAGCACGTGACTCAGCTGCCTAAGCGTATGGACCATGAGACACACAATGTACCTGAGTCCTTCTGGAGATGTGAGTCAAGGCAAGGAGGGATATTCTGCGGCATTTCTGATAGTCATAGTTGCTCTTGGCTGGGCAGCTGCATTGCACACTAGGTGTCTCAGGCTTAAACTGAACCTTCATCAAATGTCTCAGCAACCAAAATCAGCCACCAAAATTGTGAGGAAAAGATTATGCCTTCTGAAAAGAACACTTTCGAGATTTACAGATGCTTTAGCACCACTCCAGACACCAGCACGGTGTTCCAAATTCAGAGTAAGACACTACCAGTCATGAATGTTAATAAATTTGTTTATACATTTGGTTCTTACGGTAGGTTTCAGTTGGCTAAATACAGACATGTAGTGACATTTGAGAAACCCTGAGATATATGCACAGGGTGGGCTGGCCTGACATAGGGCTTACAGGACGTCTGCATACTTATCAAGCTGCCGAGTCCTCCTAAATGACACAATTAAGAAAACTGAATGCTGTCTTTAGTGCCCACTGCTTCGAATGACTATGCAAAGAGCAAGGACACAGAGAAACATGTCATTGCATTTGTCGTAGAAAACTCTCTGATGTCTGTGGAACAAACACCTGGAGACGGTTCACCTCCTGCTATGAAGAGTTTGTCTATGGTTAATCAAACAACACAGATTATCTGTAGAGAAACCAATAGATTTCCTTAATCCTTAGCAGTGAGCCTGCTCTTTCCAGCCCCTGAACATGTTTTGGTTTAGCGTATCATTGCTCATCCTCTTATGTTTTACAATGCAGGTCATGAACTTGGAGTATAATATTCCAGCACTTACGTTTTTAAAGTGCAGCCCATGTAGCATTTCAAGCAGAGTAAATACTCAATTAGAAGGCAGCACGATACTCCCAGTACAATGTTATGTGACAGGGAAAACAGGACAAGTAACTGTATTTAATTTAAGAATTCAAGTGGACAAGGGCATCCAGACCTTTCTCTTACCCTTATTACTTGTTTCAATTTTGTTGCTTGTATTTTTCCTCCTGTTTAATAGGCAAGGCAGCTGACAACTGAATTAGTACTCTTTCCTTAGTATGCCACTGGCTCATGACAATAGCCTTAGGGGTAAGATATAGATAACTGAGAAGTTTTCTCACTGTTGTGATATATTTTTTCATATGGTTAATAAGGCAATTGAAATGACATTCTGTCACAGTGGTACAATCCAGTGAATTTGTGATTTCCCTTGTGTTGCCACTAGGAGGAGATGCACTGTATTAATATCTCCCCCTCTTTTTCTTGGAGAACACGTTGAAAGGATATGACAGTCTGCAAACTAAAGCATCCTTTAGTGTTGCTAAGGATTAGCTACTGTTTATTATCACTAATGGGAAAAGGCTTAGGGCTGAACTGTTGTTGCTCCACTGTGGATTTTCTTTCAAAAGCTTCACAAGATTGCCCTTATATTCCAATCAGCGAGTTCAGCTAAAGACACCCAAATAAGAGAATCATCAGCAATTAAAACAAAAAAATAATAATGGCTAAATCTGCATAAAAGGATAGTTAGTAAATCGCTTATAAGCAATTATATAGTTTTCATTACAATAAAGCCTATCAAAGCATGTTGCGCCCAGCTCATTTCTGAAATACCTCCTTTAAGATCCTGATGCCAAATCCCGCTGTTACTGCTGTAAATCAAGGTTTTTGCACTGAAGGCCAGATCAGCTGAAGACTCTGCTCGGTCTATTTGCATCGTAATGCCTGTCCTGAGAGGTGCGAAAGGCAAAGTGAGGGACCAGCGCTGAGCACCTCGTGAGAGCAAGGCTTTTGCCAGGAAAGATCCCCATCAGCGCCACGTGCTGTTCTAATATGATTATTTCCCAAAGGCCTCTGTACCATCAACTCAGGTTCATATAAAAACATAGCCTTAGTTCCAGCTCCTATCATAACTATGGCGACTACAGGGGAAAGAGGTAACTGGAGTGGCAGAGACTGCCCTCTTCTCAATGCACAGGCAACTGCCCCATGGCAAGACAGAAGTGGATGGTGTATTTATGCACGGGCACATATTGTTCGAGTGGTACGTGCCTCCAGACATGCTCTCTGCACTCGAAGGGCTCCAGCTTGCGTGTTGCAGGTTGTTAACTTCATAAGTGTCTAAGCGTAGGGCTTTCAGCTGGAGCTTTGCTTACTGCGTGCAGGTCATTGGAAAGCACATTTAGCTAACGGCTCGTGAACTGTTTGTCAGGAAACTCCGAAGACATAAATAAAAGAGTAGAATTTTCTCTTCTTCTCATCGTTAAATTGAGGCACAGTATATGTATACATGTATGTTTCTTTTTTGCTTTACTGGTGTTCAAGGTTATCAGAGATCTGGAGTCTCAAATTCCTCTGCAGCTTTGAGGATCGCCACATGCTCAGTCCTATCACATCCCATGCTTTAGGAATGTTCTGTATTTATTCAATCCTGTATCATTACACCTCAGTTTTCACACTTCACACAGGCTCACGTTCATTTTAGCTGCTTCCTTCTTCCATTGTGTGACCTCCCTTGCTTGTTACAGGCAGTTGGAGCGGTTTTTTAGCCAACAACCAATAGAATCTGGTATATGAGGTAGAGGAAGACGATGTCAAGCAGCCAGAGAGTAAACTTAATAGAAACCTTCACCTTCACCAAATGACATACCATGGCCCCTTCCCAGAAAGTGACTTAACGTCCCCATCTACAGGGACTCGATGATCTTAAAGGTCTTTTCCAACCTAAATGATTTTATTCAATGATTCTATCATCTCATGCCCAGATCTTGCTCTGCAAGCTGAGGATTGTGAAGTAGTTACCTAATATACACATGGTCATGTAGACAGGCTGTTCAATGCCACTTGAAATGCCTACTGCTCACTTGCTGCTCCAGAAGGGAATGGGTCACAGGTAACACTGTGTCATACGTGGACATCCTTCTAGATGACCTGAATACCCTGGGAGGTCTCACATAACACTGGACCCCACTGTATTAGGGCCTGCCCACTTAGTCTGTTTGCACCCTTCTCTTCTGCTTATTGTTTTATAAACCTCTGGGCTTCATGCAAGTTTGTAGCTGGGCCGTTTAGAGGTAGGAACTGATCAACTTTGTTTATTCCTGGAAGGAACAAACCTCCATACAAATTCAACCACATTTTTTTTTTAGAGTTGCATTGAAATAAAACATTAAAAAAAGAGGAAACATTAAATGACTTGGCATAGACTTTTCTTTTTCAAGTTAAATGTTTGAACTTTCCATTTCAGAGGGTGATTTATTTTAAAATCAACTTAGATTTTTAAAGGGAATAATAAAGAAGCAATAAGTTACCCCAAGATACTTTGCCATTTCAGCTCTTACTGATAGTAGCCATGATCTTACAAGCAGGTATGCACAATTTAAGACTAAGAACTCTCTTCACCTTTTTCACGCTGCTGAGAACAACACATGTACATATTTTTGCAGGATTGGGCCCCAGCTGAGCTATATCTGATTTTATGTATTTGGAAGCAACGAACATATGAATAATACATCTGTAGGCCTGAAGATTTAATGGCATGTAGGAAACATGACAGGGTGAATGCAGAGTACTGAAGAGCAAATAGCAAATTTCCAGTACCTTAACGGAAATTTAGAGTTCAATAATGACAGATGAGTGTCAAGATAGTAATCAGCAAATCTTGCTATTTAAGCAGAACCAAATTCTATGAGGCCACACCGATGATAATTCAAAAGCTTTGTTCATGTAACTAAAGCTGTGGACCTCAACATCAGAGACCAATAATAAAGTATGTTGGTTGGAAGAAAAGCCCTCCAAAACTGGACTTTGTTGTCTGCTGTAAAAAGCAGCATATGTAATGAGGTTTTCTGTTTTGATATTTTTCCTGCAACACTCTGCTCTGTTATTTTGGCCTCTGAGCACTGGAAGGGGTTTTTCCCTTTCCTCCTAGGCACCAAAACCTGTTCTAAAACTTTAATTTGTCATTTTTAGTATGTTTCAGCAGCACTCATGGAAGCGTAACAGTAACCAGAAAAGAGTGGGGTGGTGGGACATGATTTTGTTTTTCTGCACAGTGCAGGAGATTTTGCCCTGCAGGGAGACCTTTCCACTGCCCTCATGGTGTTTGCAATCCCCAGCACCCAGGAGCATCTCCATGAGGAGATGGGGCTGGATGGGCTCCTTTGCACAGCGATTGCTTCAGCAACTCTTACTTTCACAGAAAATACGAAAAGCCTAGAGTAGTATCTTTCCATGCCTCTTAAATGCTTGTTCCAAAAATCCTCCTAGTATTTTTCCAATCAAGATTCACTTTTAAAAGAGAATTTAGCATTCATGAAAGGTTTATCGTGACAACTGTGAACATTGGGAGCCAGTATAGATTAAATGATTTTCCTAGACCTCTGCAGATAAGCTGTCCCCATTGAACATGCATGCCTACATTGCAGGTTAAGTCAAGATTTGCTATCATCCACAATGGCTGTCTAGATGCACAAAGGCCTTAAAGAAAATAAGCTCAAGATCTTTCTTGACATGGTAACAGGCTTCTAAAATTTTGTGTCTTATTATACCTTAACCCAGCAGAGAAGCCAGGCGGTATTCTAGCATTAAAAATCTGCTTCCCCTCAGCCCCTTTCTATCTCCATAGGAAACTGTTGACAAGTCATTTAAAATATAGACAAGATCAAATATATCCAGAGCATTTTAAAACATAAAGGCCTTATGAAAAGAAAAGCAGAGAGCCTACAACACTTCTGCAGAACACAAATTCAGGAGTTCCGGCTGTGGAAAATTAACTTCTGTGGGCTCAGACTCCAGAGAGTAAATAAAGGGATTTTTTGGAGATTGAAGTCATGTTAGGCTATCTGTGCAGGCAGGCATCGTCACTCCAATAAACTCTGTGATGGCTTAGCCCAGACAGCAGCAACCTTTGGAGAGGAAGATCCTGGACATAATACGTATCATGATATGGACTGTAACATCTGTACTGACCAAGTGTAACCAAGCCAAAGGAACTTACCCTGTTCTGTCAGGTTGTCCTGGGTTATTTTTAAGCACGATGGAAACCACTTTGTCCTCTCTCCAAAATGTATCAGTTCCCGGGAGCATTCCCTTGCAGTGGATGTCCATTGTCCGTTCTGAGCCTGTCCGAGCTGTCTCTCCAGGCTCTGGCAACTAGCACCCTCTCAGAAACTCTTCCCCTGGCACAGACCAGAAACTTTTCCTAACAGACATTTTGGATGAGACCACACTGTTCTGAAGTACAAGAGAATGGACCGTTCTGCTTCAGTTGGCCTCCCTGCTAGGCAACACCATGCAAATATACTTAATTCACTAGTATAACCTTTGAATGGGGTCATTTCACCCGTTTTTTTGACTTCCACGCTAAGATTTCTTTAGAACTTAGTGGAGAGAAATGTTTGGGGTTTTTTTAATGTGTGATTTGTCTGACTACTTTGGGCACTTCCAGCAAGATAGGATGACTTGCTCTCTGAGAATACTCATTTCTCTATGACTGAAAGTCTTGAGTCACCACCTTAGATGGAAATTCTTCATTTTATGAGACAACTTACCCCTCCCAACCCAAGTTACAGCTGAGCTATCTCCGACAATGCAGAAATTACCATGCTTAGGTCTTAGCTGAGCCTGGTCTTCACAACGTAACCATAACCTTAGTTTTTTCCTTAATTTCCCCCAAAGGGGTGATTTGTTACAATTGTTGTAGTGATAACACACACCAAACTCCAAATAAACATTACTGGAAGAAAATACTGAGTCCTCTTTGCTTCAGGATGAGTTTTCCATGTCAAAGTATAAGACATGCATAAAGGTACCTTGCATAATCACAAAGCCTCATATGAAGCCCTGCTGCCAAGCCTCTGACTTTTCAATACAATCCATTTAATAGGTGTGAAACTTTTAAATGTCTATTTTCTTTGTGATGGTTGAACCAACCCTTGCATTAAGTCTCAGTAGAAGATTAAAAATAAATCAAATAATTGGAAATTTTCCTGAGCAATAGTATTTCAGATAAGCAATCACAGACGTTGCCACAAAGATACCATGTGAGCACAGGTTTCAAAAAAGGGAAGAATGAGAAGATTTACAATAGGGGAAGGCATGAGAATTAGCATGAGCCTATCGATGAAACTATAGAAAATCATCTGCCATCTACTCCCTTTCCACATAAATGACAGCTTCTTGTATAAGCATTCTCTGGAGAGCTCAGCAGAGCCAAAATGCTGATACTGTAAAAACTCATTTAGCAATAGCTGGGACAAAAGTGGAGTTCAAGCAATGCTGTTGAGACATTTAAACATACAGACAAAGTGGTTGCCAGTCTTTTTGTCCTACAGTCAGGGCCAGTGGGGCTTTAGCCATACCTGAAGTACTATCCTTTCATTAACTTTAGTCCTAAACCTGGACTGAGACACTTACATGGCAGGTAGATCGAGAATAAGTTTGAACATCTCACGTTAGCTCTTTGGATGTAAAACCACCACAGATATATGGCTATGTGGGGCCAAAAACTCTGGCTTTTGAGCCAGAGTAATGTAAATGCTGTCTGAGATACTGTATACGTATCTTGGCTGCTTTAGGCACACATGAAGGTGCTAAAATTGAACAGGGTGATTTGAGGGCACCAAAAGGAACAGGGACATGAAATTATAGGCTGTGTTGTTGCTCAAATCAATAATATTTTCCTACCTCAACATTGATTTTCTGTAGTGGCTTGGAAATCTATGCTCCCCAGGATCCTGGAGTGTTAGACACTGTACCAACCCAGAACAAAAAATGCAAGCGAGCTTACAATCCAAGACTGTATGATTTTGGCAGGAGCTGTTTTCGAAGAGTTTGCAGGTACTGACTTGTTCCGCATTGCACAATGCTTTTTTCCACATCGTGATTTCAGTGGATCAGCTCATGGAAAAGCATTACTGAATAAGGGCAAATAGATCAGACCTGAACCCTTTGAAGGTTTCTAGGGCTTGTGCTATTGACAGTTTCTTTCCTGGATTTGCTTTGGTTTTGTGCCTAGTGAGTATCTGACTGCTGTTTTAAAAACTACTAGCATATTCTACAGAGCACTAAATTTTACAGTACCCCTACAGTAACCTTAATACCTTTTATCTTGAATACTGTAGTGCATGTACCTTTATTTATAATGTATTGTACAGCCTGTGATGCTCACTAGTGCCGTACTTTTACCATTAGCACTCCAGGAAATGAAAGAACTGTAGCTTACATTATGACAGGGGCAATTCAAGGCAGTCTTATTTGGCAGGGCAGCTTTTATTTAAATTGGAGCATGAAGTAGTCTATAGGATTAGGGTGAGTAAACAGGTACTAGAACAAAATACTAGAAAAAGCAAATTAGGATATATAGGCCCAGAAAAGGATGCAATTTTGTTTTTCAGTTCATTTTTGAGATGCGGAGTGGAGTGGAGTGGAGTGGAGGTGGAAGGATATGAAGAGGCAGCAACTAGTGACTGAAAGATAGAAGACACCTCTCTGCTACCCAGTGGTATTAAGAAGAGAGAGAAAAATATAGGAAAGGGTAGAAAGAAAAAAATCTGAAAAAAAAAAAAAGGCTTGAAGGGTGCACAAGATAAACTAATTCATAGCACCCAACTTAGGAACATGGTTGTTGCTTAATTTAGTTGTGTATCACTCCCTGAAGTCACCTAGTCCTCCTCCTGAGTTCAAGTGGAGGACGGGGTTTCTGCTCTAGGCAGTTGGGCTACATTTTCTCTCCAGGTAAAAGCCTCTAAAAATGAGCTAACGCTCTTGATTTGTAGTGGGGTTGAAGTGAGAAGACCAATGATACAAGGTGCCCGAGGGACAAGAGAAAACATCTACCGAGGCCATCACAGAAGTGAACTGGAGGAAAGAAACAAATGCATGTGCCAGAAGGAGGATGGAGGCAGCTCCATCATGTACTGTGACACCCATGGTACGTAATCGCAAGGCTGCCTGCTCTATATCTGCATCTGAGCATAAGGGTTATGGTGTACTGGGTTGGACTGGGATAGAGTTAGTTTTCTTCACAGTAGCTTGTATGGTGCTAGGTTTCGGATTTGTGACGAAAACAGTGTTGATAACACAGGGATGTTTTTGTTACTCCTGAGCAGTGCTTACGCACAGCCAAGGGATTTTTTGCCTCTCACCCCACCCCACCAGCGAGCAGGCTGGGGGGGCACAAGGAGTTGGGAGCTGACCCCAACTGACCGAAGGGATATCCCATACTAAATGACATCATGGTCAGCAATAAAAGCTGTGGGAGGAAGGAGGAAGGGTGGGGGACGTTCAGAGTTATGACCTTTGTCTTCTCAAGTAGACATTACATGGGATGGAGCGCCGCTTTCCTGGAGATGCCTGAACACCTGCCAGATGATAGGAAGTAGTGAATTAATTCCTTTTTTTGCTTTGCTTGTCTGTGCAGCTTTTGTTTTACCTGTTAAACTATCTTTATTTCAAACCACGAGTTTTCTCATTTTTACCCTTCCAGTTCCCTCCCATGCCCCACTGAGGGGCAGTGAGCGAGCGGCTGTGTGGGGTTAGCTTCCTACTGGGGTTAAACCACGGCAGATGGTAAGACCTTGGGTCACCCAGCTGGGAAGTGCTGGACACGTGCAATTCAACCAGAGATTTTCAATTGGGGCTGAATACTGCGGAGCTGGCCAACTCCACCGCAGGATTTACATCTGCACAGAGCTAAGACAACTTGTATCTAGATCTAAAGGAAGGTCCTCTATGCAATGTGCTACCAGGCTTTTTGCATTTTTTGCATTAAAAACCACACCTTCGGGAGGAGCATTTTTTATTATCTAGAAAACAGATTACAAGGAATACAAAGGTCCTGATCCCGCTGACAAAGCGTGTGCTGCTGATCAATGACAAACTTGTATTGACTGAAACACCATCAAGCCCAAAAGATAAAAGCAAACCAGGAACGTAGTGATCTTTTTTGTGTTTGCTGGCAATGAACTATGCTACAGTAGAAAAAATGGGCTTGATTCTGCTTTCCCTTCCCAATGTGTAAATGAGGAGTAATGCCACTGAGTTCTGTGGAGCTTCTGAGAGTAAGTAGAAAATCAGATTCGGGAGCTCTATCGAACCCAACCCCACATCTTGTAGGAGGCTGCATTTCCACTTCTTTCTCACAGGGGCTCTTTGTTTGTATTTTTCCCCTCTGTGTCTCTCTTTATTTTCCTTTCTTTTGAAGTCTTAAATCCTATAGGTGACCAATCTTTCATCCATAATCTGCAGCATTCAAATTAAAGGGAATGGTCTATAGATTCTAGGATTTTCTGCACACTATGGCTAAATCCTAGCAGAGTCCCCTATGAGCTAAGAAAGCCAGGAGCAGAGTGTGAAGTTAAATTGATCCAATCAATGTGCCACATACAATCATGTTGTGTTCATTGCTAGTCAACAAACAAGCTAAAGCCCTAGATATATTTCTCCTCCTTAGTAAATTGTCATTTTATCAAGTGATGGGTTAGCCAAACATGTTTAGCAATCTCAGTAGTTCTTGTTCTTATTAATCATTGTGTAGCCTTGAAATTTGCAAGATTCCATAAATCTTCCTTCAAGTGAATATTTCTAAAATCCATTTTGCTAGGTTTGTGTTCTATTAGGAATAAATATGATCATTTTTCATAGCGAACCTGCATATTGCTTTAAAGAAAAATAGATAGAATGGAAATAAGTGCATTTTCCTCCAGTAACATTAAACAAAAAGGTTAAGCTCCTACTGACAGGAAAGATGTATTTGCAAGTGATTAGTTATATTTCTATCATAACGCTTGCCTGTGTTCTTCTTTTGATGTTTAAACAAAGCTCTTGAACACACTGGGTTGTAGTCTCTGATGTTGATTTATAGGTAGGACTGAATTCCAAACACTGAGCTAGTAGGCAGGCATTAATAAAAAGGAGACACTTTCTTCCTGCTGGTTAATATGTGACTAAGCTATCCTGTTTTAGGCCTCAATCTGTCAAGAACAGGTGTATAATAGGGGAGTCCTTGAGGCGCAAAGACTGGAGCTATACACAAAGGGTTTTGTTCAGCTGCACTCAGGACAAATGTTGAAACACCAATTTACAAAATTGTTTTGACACGGAATTATTTTATGGTTATTATGACACAGACACAAAATTATTTAGGTTACTCCAGGCCCAAGAGGATCGGTAGGAACTCCAGATGGACCTAACTAAACTACTGTAGGTAATTGGGCAACACAATGGCAGATGAAATTCAACACAGACAAGCGGAAGACAAAATGCATTGGGAGAAGAGTTTAAGTGCTAAAAATCCCATAGACTTCAGGGAAGTCAGATCCTTCAAGAGCTGATAGGAGCCGAACAACTTTTACCCTCTCCATCAAAATCTCTAGCTCAGTGGAGATGGCAAATATGTAGAGAATAAGGATCAAAATAAATCTTTCTTTTATATCCCATTTCCAGTTACAACCAACCTCTTACATTTCAGAAGAAGGCAAATCATCAACAGCCAAGTTATGCCCTCGAAGAAAATTCTCTCACATCAAGTATCAGGCTAAAGTTCAGAAACATGAAATGTGATTGTCAACATTGCCTAAATATAGGACTGTGTGCTTCCTGAGCATGCTAAGGACATACCACCCTCGATTCCTTCCAGGAACTTGAACTGTGGCATTTGGATTCCTCCTCCTGCTGCTGCAGACAAAGGCCAAATAATTATTCCAAGAGCTGAATCAAAACTCGTAGATAAAGAGAAGTCCAATTACACTTAAAAAAATCCAAAGGCCAAGTACCTCTACACTGGTTAGGTGTCACTAAGCCATATCCTCTCAGTGCTAGGAAATTCCATCTTATTTTAAAGTTGTCTTTATGTAAACTTCAGCTTCTAGCCGTTGGATCTTGTTATGCCCTTGTTAGCAGGGATGACAAGCTCCCTGCTATCAAACATTTCTAAGTACCTTACGCAGTGATCAACTCACCTCTCCACTTTCCCTTTGATAATCTAAGTTGAGCTCCTTAAGCCTGATATCGCAGAGCTTGTTTTCCAACCCATGGATCAGTTTTGTGGCACTCTTTTGAACTCTCTGCAGCGTATCCACATCCTCCTGAAAAACAGCTATGCCCTCTTATGAGATGCAGTTTATGGTCACAACATTCCACTGTCTGGCTTCTAATTGATCGAACCCCTTTTAGAGATGCAAAATTATATTAGCTCTTTTTTCTGGGGTTTGCACTGAGTGTTTATGTTGTATAATAATGCAAAATCGTTGCGTGTCCGTGACATACTTGACTATGTACCTGTTTCGTGTCTCTGCTAGGGCTTGTAACTTCTGTCTAAAGGACAACAACCTCTTAGGACAGCAAAGCTTTGTCTGGTGGGTTTTTCTCAGTGGAAAAAAAAATCACCTTGAGTGATAGCAATATGATTGGATGCCATTCTATAAAACACATGGGATATGCCATAGAAATTCTTACTTTCTGATGCCCTCGCTCCTGCAGGATTACAATGCCTTCCATTGCAGCTCAGAAAAGCCCACTGAAGCTGATTTGTTAGATACAGAGATAAGAGCTTTTACAAACCCCATCTGTTTAGAATGTCAAAACAACATCATATGCTTAAACCAGGTATGCTTACATTTGCATAGAAGTCTTAAGGTTTTCAAGTTTTGTTGCTAAACTTTATTGCTGCCTTTTAAACAAGACCCCCCCAGTGACTCAGCAGTAGGTGGGACAAATCACAGCTTGTTATCTAGAATTTGGAAACTGCAGCGCGTGCATTGTATCACCCTTCAGCTGCAAAATTCTCCTAGCCCCAAGGGCAGCAGGGTGACCCCTCTGCAAGTATCCATCCAGACAGGCAGAGCTTCTGGGTTTCAGAAGCCTGGCCTCTCTCTTAGTAGGCAAAATGGTGGAGTTTGCTGAGATCTTTAATTTTCTGCAACTTTATTCCTGTGTATACATATATATGTTTGGTTTGGTTTTTTTTACCTTTTATTTCTTTTTTTTTTTCCTCTATATACCCTATCAGGGTTGTGATACCGATCCTGAGCTAGACCACCATCTGGTACTAAATAAATATGGTTTTATTGATTTCAATGGAGTTAAGGAAGGTTATGTAAGATAAGGATCTGTAGTTTTGTTTTTATTTCTTTAGAGTTGTAAAACCACACATTTCCATACTGATGTTGTAGTCATATATTTGAGTTATAGCCTAGCGGTGGTGATACTGCTTGGTTTAAGGTTAAATATGATACACCGTCCTATAAGGAGGACTATTACTCTATAGCTTCGCTATGCAAGCCTGATTACTTTGTATAAACTATGCATGCCTTGCAAAGGACTATGCCCTTGAAGAGGGAACTAAAGCCTGATAAAAGGAGACATCCTGCCCCAGAAGGCACCAAGGGCCCAGTGACTGCCAAAGAAGCATGAACTAAGGGAAAGGGAAAGGTGGCAGGGGGGATCACCACCTCCGACTCAATTCAAGGCTGGAAGAACTTGCCCCACACACACCTGCAAGGAGCATGCGTGCTAATTTCCATAGCAAGCCAGGCTAATTTAAATGTAACTGGCCAATAGTAGATGAGAGGGTGACTACTAACTGTTGAATGTAAATTTAGGCAGGTTTTTACTAATCATGTAACAGAATAAATACGTTGTAGTTCTTTGGTGTGGTGTGCCAGCTTTGTGGACATACCACCTGGCCCCCATCTCTGTGCAGACATGAAATAAATAAATATCTCGGCTCTGCGTGTAAGATCGGCTCATTGCACACCGGGTACCGAACCTGCCTGTGGGACCACAATGTCAGAGTAACTAAGACCAGTGAGTCCGTAGGTTGCAATTATATTGCTATGTCTATAGCTGAAGTGAGCATTCATTTCACTAGTAACGTGGAGTAGGGTTGGGTTCCTCTCTCACACAATGCTTCAAGTAGATAAGAAAAACCCAGGAAACATTGTCTTCCATTCATTTTTTATGCCTGTTTGCTACATTAGTGAAGAAGAACAACTAGATGAATTCTGAAGGGCTGATTGTGATTTTGTCTGAACAAATATGTATCAGGAATTGCTCCAGTGACGTGAGTAGAGATAAAAAAAGCATCAAAACAACATACAAACCAAGTGATGAAACTACTGCCAATGCAGGAACTGAAGTGAGAATCAGAATTGTCTTCATTAGTGTGTAGAAACTCTCTTTCCCAGCCTGAATTTTACCTTTACAAATCATTTGATAGCAAAATATAATTGTTGGACCCTCATCAGGGATATATTTATACTGACAATAAACAGAAAGAGAATATAAAACTGCCAGGCTCTCACTTATTCCAGTATGAAATAGAAAAGAGAGGCATATCAAAACCACAAACAGATATAAGAATATTAAATGTATTTTTATCCCGGCTTAAGATTCCCCTAAACTCTATGTTGGCTTAGTATAATATCTTTCCCAAAATCCTTCTGTAAATTTCCCAAATAATTCCATAGGGAATAGGGTAGAAATGTGAATAGCTGCAAGAACACATGGAAAAGGAAAAATGAGAAAAAGAAAGCCAAACTTTATGGAAAAGGATTTAGTTCACTTGATCCTGTAGGTTTCAAGAGATCCTTGAGATGGGCATTCTATGAACCAGGGGTTTCAGCCACATTAAACTCTATAGCATTTCCCCGATACTGTTTGTTTTTTAAAAAACAAACAAACAAAAAACCAAAAAAAACCCCAAAAAACCCCAACAGTCAAAGTCAGAGAGTGTTTTCTTAAACAAATTTGTGAACTTAATGTATGGGAATGAATAAGTAAACCAAAATCCACCTGCATCTTTGCTGTGGAAGGAGTATATATGTAATTCAGCAGATTCTGCCTGTTCTCATGGGACTTAGCTGGATTTGAAATCTTCTAGACATTCTCCACCTCCTTACATGACTGACGCCAAGCCCTTATGTTAGTGTTGCTGCAGAGTTTCTCACTACATCCAAAAGGCATTAAGGTTGACCCTAGGAGCAAAGCAATCACTTATTTGCAGTGACTCCTGAGAAATTTAGGACTGTCGTGAAACAGCATTGTGACTTCTGCTTCATTGACAACCTTATTCCAAAATGACATCAACGAGCTAAAATCAGGGCCCTAAACTGTAATTAAAATTTCGGGAAAAATTAAGGATGTTAAAAAGAAATTCAGAAGATGTAAACATAAGCTGGGCAAGCCCAACAAAATGAGGTGGGTTTTTTAAAGTATTTTTCAGCCCTAAAAATTATTAAATCACAATTGTACATTGATGAAGTTGTTTTTAATAACAGCATCAATCCATCCTCATTTTTATATATAATTGCCAGGAATCTCAACAAACAAAACACGCATCTGAATGCAGTCCTCGAGATTCCTATGTCTTGTGGCTGCAATCCCCTCTCACTATTATTAAAGTAGATGGGAAAGGGACTTGGGACTTCTAAAAAGGAGAGAAGAAATAGACCTGTGCTGGGGAAAAAATAATAATAATGAGAAATCAGGAAGCCTTACTGAACAGCCAGAGTCATTTTATGTGGAGTTTTCCCCTCCAGCAACCAAATGGAACCCAAACAAGTCTATTTCTCTGAAAACTTGTTCTACCCACCATTCCCCAACTAAAATACGTTGTAATAATATCATAAAACAGCCGAGGATGAAGAGTTTATTCTGATGGACTGCTCAACATCCTCAAAGGGTGGATATTAATATACCTGGGAATCTCACAGTTGAAGCATTTTAATGCAAACTCGCAGTTTGCAGGGAATTGAAATACTTCACCTAAATAATTTATATATGTATCTGTGTATATAAAAAAATGGAAAAACGAAATTTCATAATAGCAATAAGTCTGGGGATGTTGTTATCAGGAGATAATCACATCCCGTGGGGGTTCTCGCACTCAGCTGCGCCTCCTTTCCCTTCTCTTCCCCAGTCCTTGTCTTGCCCCTGAGGTATGATTTTTCTCATGATAATTCTTATCGTGCCTTCGTGGTTAGTAATAATAATTAAAATAAAATACTTTATTCACAACTTCCCTGGGTGCTCAGCATATGATCTAACTCCCCACCCCCCACCCACTCCCACTTTCCTCTACCTCCACTATTTGATTAACAGCCTTGGAAAGAAAGAAAAAAAAAATAGAAAAAAAAAATTCAATGAGTGGGGTTCTGTTTTCTGACAGAAAATGCAAAAGGCTGTTGTGGCTGTATTGATCGGGCTGAGAGAGCAGCATTGCAAACAAGCAAAGCTCTCCTGAGAAATATGCACTGAAGATCCATACGTTCATTGACATTTTATAGGATGTCTAGACTTGCTAATCCACTGTGAAAAATGCAAGCTTTGTAGTATAAGAAGATGGAGAGGGGGCCGTGTCTCTTGTTCGCAGGAGCAGTCCTCTCATGTACCAAATTACCAACAGTTTAATAAGGAGGAAACGCAGGTCCAAATTAAGACTTGGTTTCAATGACTTGGACACCCTCTGTATTTCCCAGAATGCAAAGCTGCAATTAGCCTCAAGCCAGAAAAAGGTTTTGAAAGTTGGTCGAGACGCTGGCTGGATTTTGTCTGTGTATGGGGAGGAGAAGAGATTTGTAGCTGAAATTTTATAAAGTAAAAAAGTCTCTGTACTAAATGTTCCTTTCCAAAGTCAGACACTTTCCTGCTCCATCTATTCCCCTTTCATAGCAACTTTTTTCCCCCTGCAGACTGGTAGAGGATAAAGTAGTAAATACGACAAGTTCTCAGTGCCCAGCCATCCCTTTCTACTAGCCTCCGTGGAGACTGCTGTAGGCAAAGATAAAAATGGAGAGAGGGTTGGTGGAAACCACATCTAGGAATGACGGCGGAAAACTTGCCACCCCAGAGATGCGAGGAGGAAGGCAACGCTAGGTCAGCTTTGTGGCTTCTATTTCCATCGCTCCGAGACCAGGCAGAGCTGCAGCCTGCCTTAGACTGCTCCGAGTCTGGCTCGATTGCTCCAGCATCTCAGGGACCAAAAGTGAACTTCAGCTGTCTGGCAGCTCATCACCCTTGGAAAGAAACCCCCCCTTCTCCCTTAACAACAGCTTCCAGTAAAATTTGTCGTACCGTCTAAAGTAAATGGTTATTTTTACAAATCAGGGTTTTTTTTTCTGAAAGGTGAGGGCAAGGGCAGGATACTGCTGTAGTCAAACCAGACATCTGTGACACCTATAAAGAAATGGATTAATCAGGTTAGAATTAATATTAGTTTGTCCTGTAAGTGTACTAAAATAGTGTATTTTGTATATACAGTTAGTGTTACGGTGACAGTTACCACTAGAGCAATAAAGGCGCAGTTAAACATTTGGGGTTTTTTACTAGCTGGGAATAATGTGGCAACACTCAATGAAACTAATTCACATACCCAGAAGCACAATTACATGACCAAGAATAATTGCTGTTAAAATCACCATGCCTTAATTCTAAAATCCCTGTGCTAACTCTGACTTTCTTCTTCTGGACAGATCCTCTTAAAAGTTTCTGGGACAGACTTTCACCAAGGAAGAAGTACTGTACTGGATTTGTGCAATAAATTTTAGTTAACACTTTGGTCGTTCACAGCACATTTAGGCTCTGTTGAAGAAAATATTGTCTGCCACACAGCAACAGATGGTCTCCAAATAGAGTTGAACTTCCCAGCAACAAGAATGCCTTTGGTAAGACTATTCTTTGTCAGGTAGGGAAAAATCAAATTTCAATAGCTGATGAAGGACTTCCCTCAAATACATGAAGCCAACACTTTAAAAGACTAGAAATATAACCAGCAGGAAACAACTCCTCCTTCTCCCTCACTTGGACACTGAAACCAAAAACTATATGGAGATAGTCCTACTAGTTTAGGGCAAGGTTGCAATTATTGGTGGAAAAAGCCAGGGTACAATATTCTATTCAAACCCTATTGAAGTGAGAGAATAGACAACCCCAGACTTTGCAGGAGGCTGCACAGATTCCTTATTACATGATCCTCAGTTCAAATAAAAAAGTCCTATCTTACTGTCACAGCGTACTGGTAGGCTGTGCCATCCTATTCAGCTATATGGTATAAGAATTGGACTTTATGTTCTGGGAAGTTACAGAAATCCCATCACCCCTTGCCAAGAAATAAAGTTTTAATACTTTATGGATAATGTGATCTGTTCCAAGGGCTGAAGGGGACTTCTAAAGTGCCCACCCCATAGCTCCCATAAGGCGATGCAATAATCTTCCAGAACAGAAAGAAATATACTTCTGGATAAAATTTTGCAAAGTCCTTTATTATTATTTTCTGCTGAATTCTTCAAATCTTTAGACAGAATTGGAGAGTATTACTGACTACATCTAATCAGAACTTTCTTTTTAAACAGTAAATCTTGGTAACAGCAGAAAGGGTTTTGCCTGAAATCAGGGGTATATCTATGAGTTTCGTTATTTATGTGTGCTGTAGTAATTTATAATTACTATTAAATAGATTTTAATTACTATTTAATATTGTCATTTTCTTCCTAGTATTAACTTTACAACAAATTTTCAGAAAAAAAATCTTACCCAGTTTGCTGGTGATCTATTATAATAGAAAGCTCATATCAACACTGAATGGATTTTCACCACTTGAATTACCATCCAATGGATGCAGAATCAGGTCTGATATTAATGTTCAGGGGATGAAATGGAAACAAACAAAAATCCCTCTCCCACCTACTGACTATGAATAGAAATGAGCGGTAAGCCAAACACTCACATCTAAATTCCTCAGACTTCTTGAGAACCTAAGATTTTCCAAAATTACTGATGATCTGAAAATGGTGGTCTCAAAATGCCCAACACAAAAAATTTGATGTTTTAATATCTTTTTGAAAATCTGTGTCATTTATCTTGTTTCAGGTAGGGAATTAAAAATAAATAAATAAATAAATAAATGTATAAATTATGTCAGCAGGAAGTCCAGCTAATGATAAGCTAGTCTGAAAAGTCAGATCCGAATACTTGAAAAAAAATCAAGATAAAATACTCTAGATAATTCTTTAGTTATGGAACCACCCGTTAGCTATTTGTCAGTTCCACCTGCCTCAAGGAGCTAGTGAAAGTAAGAAACGACTTTTTAAAATAATATTTTCTGGAAGCCAAGTAAAGTATTCCAGGAAGTTCAGCTCTGTGAGAAATTTGCAACTGCTTTCCTTTTTGATGTCCCTCTGGTGACAGGAAAGTCATTTGCCCCAGAGTGTGTATATAAATAAGAAAGAATAACCACAAAAAAAGATTTTTTTTTTTTCCTTTCACAGTTCCTACGGAAAAGGGCATTAGTCAAAAGGCGTAAAGTATGCTGGATCGTGACTCGTATTCATTACAGCATCCTCAAAGGAAGCTTGAGTTCAAAACCACGTATTTTTAAATTAATAGGTAAGGGATCAATATTTTTTTTTTCTTTTTCCAGTTTTGAATGCTTATGCTATATGGATATCTTTAGGAACTTGGCTTCATTCCATTATGTCAGAACTTCTGCCTTCAACTGATATCATCAAGACCAAGTTACAATAAAAGACAAAATATCATTTTACTGAAAACCTCAATCATTGGCAATGCAGACACCATTTCACTTAAATACAATAGAAGCTGCAGAATCAAGACTTGAATGTTGAAACAGAGGTATGCGACACTGGGAAGGTAATTTGGGGTTACCTGATGAGGTCATCGAATAAACCTCAACTGTCTAATACAAAGCTACGAAAGCAGATCCTTCTATCCTCACTTGTAATGGAAGACCTGAATTTTGGGGTGCTTGGATCGTTGTTTTTCCCTTTTTCATTATGATTGTTTTTGCCATAACAGCATGGTAAAGGCTCAGTCAGGGATCTCTGCCTCACTGGAAGATAAAGGCTTTTTAAAGAGGAATGAAGATAAAACCTCTGTCTGGAATACTGTGGCTGACACTGAGTCATTAGCTACGATTGCTAAGTGCAGGATTAGTGTCCTGGTTTCTGACAGAGAAAAAAAATCTGGGGTTTCTCAGTAAACAAATCCAGAGTCTGTGACTTGCATATATAGTTAGCCTTGGAAACTGAGCTAAAACCCTTGTAATATAGCTCTGAGTTACACTGACCTCCTTTGAGCCCTTAGCTGAAAAAAGGATCAAATTATAGCAGTTCTGTTGTAAATGTACAAAGAAAACAGTGAACTTGACAAAGGATTTTTTTTTTCTTCATCTGAACCCTGCAGTTAATTTGACTCACTCTTTGTTTGGCTTCTAGACTCAGGCTCTAGTTCATCAATACCACATATATGCTAATTCCCTCTGGGGCTCCCAGGTGAAGAAAGCCAAATAATTCAGTTGTAGAATCATTTAGGATGCAAGACATCTCAGGAGATCATCTGGACCAGACCCCTCTTCAAAGAAGGAACAATTTTGAAGTTATATCAGATTGTTAAGGACCATGCCTCACTTGCCTGGTGCAACTTAAAAGAACCATACAGGCATGCACTTTGCAGACTGGACTTGGAAAACTGGAATTTGCCTCGTCCCTTCCCTCCAAAATCCTGAAATAAAAATATAACGTACAACAAGTTAGTTGGTTTTTTTTTTATTAGTCTTCTCCCTCCCCTCCTCAAGAGTACTGGTTACAGATCAAGATCCTGATGTGCAATGTACTGTATAAAAAGCAAAACAAAAAGTTCACTCCATTTACACCACAGAACTTCAAATGACATTTCAGACTTCCCAGGTTCACCACTTCCACCCAAGCTAAAAGAGTTAACTACTGCTATTGCCACTGTACGCGCAGAGTAGGGCAAGTACTCATTAAAGCCATCGTTTCGTTTTTCAGAATCACCCAATTTAGAGATGAAAAAGCCTTGCCAGTTCGGCTAGTCCATCCCTTGGTCAATACTGAATTGATCCTTATGAGATTCTCCAACTCTTTGCCTACTCGAATCTTAAATAATTCAAGTATTGAGTCTTCCACTCCTTCTCTTGGGAGAAAATTCCAGTCAAACAGACCTTGGGGTTTGGAATAGATACTTATCTTGATCTTTAGCTAACATATTCTTTTACCCAGTTTTGTGATCTTCTTCTCCTTAAGACTTTAAGGACAAAGTCAGGAGAGATAGCACTAAACCCCTTTAAAAGTGATCTATGAAATAATAACACGTCAGTGACATCAGCAGCAGATAGAAACAAAGGTAAATTATATTAAAAGTTCAGGAAAGTGGCCAGTCTAACTGGCTTTACTGACGAACAAATTAAGAATACACCAAGGGCTTGACACAACTGACTCTGCACTGACATTTAGGGCCATTTGAGAAGCTCAAGGGCAGTTGAGACACCAACATGGGGTGGCAGCTGTGATCCAAGACGTAGCTGAGTTTTGTACCCTTCTGCACTGATGGCGGGAGGAGAGGTAGGATACTGCAGGGTATTTAGAATCTTGTTAGAGGCAACGATGTTTAAGGAACTTAACTGAGACCCTACAGTTTTGACTTTGCTTCGAAACTGTGAACTTAGATTCCTATTATCTTGTTTATACTGGCTCTGCAGCATCCTTCTGAGCTGCTTATGAAAGACATTAATATGAATATGTAATAAGATGAAGTGTCTTAACTAAAATGTTTTCCATCTAAATAGAAGAAATAGACAGAGGAAAATGACTTTTTTTTTTTTTTTCCTAATGATTATTTCTTAATGGTAATAAAGCTGTTTTCCTAAAAGAGAACTAATAAGGACTGTACCCCTAACGGCTTTTAGACACCTAATTCCTATTGCTTTTGACATGACTTAGCATCATACTAAGTGTTTTTGAAGCAAAGTCATTAGCCCAAAATCTTACAGGGACAACATGATTAAACCAAGAATTTAGCACAGTTATTTTGTTCTGCATCAAATACTTTGACTACAAACGTGTCTTTGCATTTTTCAGTCAATAGTGAGAGGAGTTCATATTTTTTCTCCTTTCCTACAAGAGAGTCACAAGCTATTTCCCCAGAATCCTGATGAACATAAGCCTCAAGTGTCTTAATGCTCTTGTGGATGTCAGAAACAGTCTGTGGAAGTCACTCGTTCGAGAAGAGCACGGCGACTAAGGCTCACCTAACACAGCACGGATTAGGCATGCAACGTGGAATAATAGTCAAAGTTTGCTGTCATATGTAGGCCATTTCTCTTGTAGCTGAACTATCTTCTGCAGACTGTAACTCAGGAAGGCTGTGCTTCTGGGTGAAAAAATAATATATAGTACATGGCTGTTGGTTAAATTATTAACTTGTAAACCTTAGAGAGAAGCTAACTTATATAAAAAGTCCAAGCAGATAAAGATATACTGGATCATTATGACAATGAAAATAGTGTAAGAATACAAGAATGAGAAATACATTACAAGGTGTAACATATGCTTTATTTTTGCTTGATTGCGTAAACGAGGTAGCAGTGGGAGACCACTATCCTATGACAACGTTCTGCTCCATTGACTTTATAAACCAAAATAGAACTACCCCTAACTAATCCGAAGACAAAATTGCTGTACAGCAACTGTATAGATATTGCTCAGTGAAGGATATGAATTCTTGCACTTAGGTTGCCTATAACCAGGAAAACACTCCAACAAAATACTGTTGGAATTTACGAATGCAATTACAGTTTTTTCTCATTGTAATGTTCCCAGTACCCCAAACCGCTGTGAATGCCACAAAGTTTTTCTTTTTCTCCTATTTGTTTGCGCTTTAAGATCCCATTCAGGATAGGGACATATTTATCTAAACCTCTTTGTATCCATGCTGGTATACAGACTCATGCATGTCTGTATGTCTTCAAAAACCACCCTGGAGCATACTCAGAAAAGCAGTAGCTGTGATCTGATTTGCACATGGGGTTTGGAACAGCAGCTGGGGGGAAGTGGAAGCAAAGACCCCTCTGGCAGGCAGTCTGAGGATAGTTCAAAGCACCTAGAATTTAAGGCAGAGTCTCTGCTGGTAAACTGAAGCTGCCGGAGCCTGCTCTCTGGCCATGTTTATTAACGTCTTTTATATTTCCAAACAGAGTTGTCTCATCCTTCTGCCCCTCAGGAACGGTGCTGAGACCAACCCCAGGACTCAGTATTTGGAGGGGGTGAGTGCTAGCTGGTCCATGCCAAAACTCTAATTATTTATTCCTATAAACAGTTAATTTTGGCATCTGAGACCGTTTCTCTGACATTGTTCAATTTACTAGCCAAGGAACAACCTGCAGGTATTAGCCTCAAGGCTGATCCAACATGATGAGGATACGGTGTGAAGAGTCCCTCGGTGTGCTACCCTGAACACACTTTGCACCAGGAAATTCAGTGTGGGAAGAGGTTTTCACAGGCTTCTTTGGAGAAATCCCCTCTTAAAATATATGGAAAGCAGGAGCTGAAGATGACAACAAGATAAAACTGGCTAAAATACTGAGCATTTTCCAGAATAGAGCCACTTAGGTTAGAGCATCAGGTTAGAGGGACATTTTAAAGACAGAAAAGTGAATGAGGATGCGCAGCAGAAAAGTGCTTTGAATAAGAGGTTGGAGGTGTATATGTTTAAAATACAGTCTTTTACATTATTAGTGAGAAATCACAGATTCCTTGTCTTCTCTTGAGACAAACTGGATCTTATACAGGCCTGTGTTCCTCAACTTCTTTCTCCTGGAAGCTTTCTCTGCCCAATAACTATTTTTTCCAAGAGATGCGGGTTATTTCATGGCTCAATGGAAAGAGAAAGCAATAATGAGACTTTCTTTTGCACTAAATCAGCTTTGATTTTCAAGGCAAGAAGCTTTTTGGAAATGAGATCTGACCTTAGGCTTTGACCCTGCAAAAAAGTATGTGTACAAGCTTACATATTTGCTCATATATGCCCTGTGACTTCAATGGGATTTTTCACGATGGGAAATACAAAAGAGTGTGAAAGTTTCACTTTTGACTTCAGTCGAAATAGCCCATGACAAAATTTATTTAAAATTCATGTAGTAAGTTAAATAGTTAGTATTTGTGATGTAGGAAACTTTTATTTGAGATACGTCATTCTTTATGCAACCTGTCCTTTTATTTGTGGTTTTAATATCTGTAGCACAGTAAGAGATGCTCACTGGTCTGTTAAAGTTTAGAAGAGATTCCTCTCGTTTGTTCCTTGTGTAATTTGGAAAAGAGAGAGACATTCCTGGTGATCCCTCTAAAGCAGTTGATGTGTTGGACTTTATATGTAGAGTTTGGTCATTACATGTATCACCAACGTGAAGGTGTCTAATCATGTGAAGTGCAGTTTATCGTAAGATGTCAAGTTTAATTTATAAACAAATTTCACAAGGAAGTTCTGCTCCTTCTCATGTCTCTGATGGGTCAGTACAGAGCTGGACTCTTTCCCTCCATCACATACAGAGTCCTGGTGGTAACCCTATGATGAAGTACACACTTGAGAGGCATCTAGTAATGTACACTTCAAATAACTCATTACAGGAATTGACGGAAGCAGTTGAAGAAAATTGGAACAGCTTCTCTTCATTGATTATTCTTTTTAAAAAGAAAAAATACAGCACTATACATTTACGTTCTCTGCCAGATCGGACTATCAAAATCCATGTTTTCTTTTAAAGTGTTCTGACAAGGAAAAACTGGAGGAGAAGGACGTGTATGTGCGTCAATGTGAAAGTATGAACATAGACACAGAGCAGGGGTTTTTGGTTGTTTTTAAAGAAATGGGTGTACCTGGATATGCAAATGCATGCTTGTCTGCTTTGGTGTTTACACCTGATTCAAATGTATACAAACACATAACAGACAGGCCATTACATATTTTTGCATATATATGTATTTATGCATGTGCACACAGACACGCAAGTGTGTGTTTGACAGATCTAAGGAAAGCAAATGCTTCGGATCGTTGACTCATCCAGTGTTGTTGTCTCTGTTGATGACAGATTTCCTTTTGCTGTTTCTGGTCTTTTTCTCAGTAGTAAACACACTACTGCACTGATAAAAGTAGAAAAGCAACAAATTTTGCTTGTCCTTTTTACACCACATCCACTATTAAGGTACCTTATTTACAACGGTTATAAACCAATTAACTGCATTTTCCTACACGCTTGGGAGATCAGATGAACAAACAAGGCCGAGTTTAATCTGAAGGTCATCGAATGGACATATCCAAGATAGATTTAGTTTGCCGGTTTTTATACAATATTGGAAAAAAAGCCTGGAGAATGATGCTATGCTCTTTCCTGATTCTTGCATCTGGGACATAAATCCAGAATCCTGAGTGTTCTAACTCACAGGCAAAATTTCCATTTTGATTGTTACAATCTTGCTGATGATGTTTTCCCGTTTAAAATTAGGTGCTGATCCCCCCCAAATTTTGCTTTCTATCCAATGGCTGTCTGAGGTAAACTTTATGTCCATTTGAGAGACCCAAGTCTGGAGATGTTCTGCTCTGGTTCGGCAAAAACTCTTAACCACAAAATTGCAGACAAACTTGTAGAACCTCAAAAATTGCCTTAATTTTCCTCAGTGTCACTCAAGAGAATGCATGAGTTGGTGACCGGATCACTCTTACGTGATTCAGCCAGACAGTACTAGGTGTAGAAATGGCATCTCACTCCAAGTGAGGAATCCCATCTTGAGCCCTAAGGTGGCATCTTCCCTGGGTTATCTGCATTCCTGACCCTTCCACAGGTTCTTTTATGAACGTGAAGGAGTTCATCTGGTTGTCTGGATCATGGAGAAACTTCAGGTGGGAGGCAGAAGACTTCTTTCTGAACTTAAACTTCTGAACACATGGAGGTAGCTAAAGTTAGCGAGCCAAGGAGCTTACATGATGGCAGGCAATTTGATGTATATAAATAAAGTGTTAACAGTCATGGAGAATAGGAATATTTATTGAGATTTAAATGAGTTTTAGCCAGACTGAATTGTACGCACAATCCATGACCAACAAAACAGCATAAAAGAGCAGATGGAGGTACTGTCTGCATACTGTCACATCATCAGAATAATAACATCTCACTGCAGAATACTGGGAAAAAGAAGTCCTGTCTGGGGTTTTACCATACAGTTTGATTTTACTCAGCGGTATTAAAAAGCATTGCAAATATGATGAGATCCACTGCAACATCAAGGTGTTAAAAGAATTACCATTATGAAAACATTCCCCGCTGGTTGTTTACTTCTGTTTGTCTTTCCAGGAGGCTCTGCTTCCAAAGCTTTGGAGTAGACACAGACACACACATACATACATATAAGAGAAAGATGAAACTTTTGCACTTTTCATTTACAGGTCCAATAGACAGACATCAAAGGAATGTTCTGACATTTCTGGTCACAATCCCAAGCTATGCTCATAAAGAAGTGTTAACTGTGGTATTCTGGCTTAATTCCAAGTTATATTCAGCTTACCTAAAAAGGTACTTTCGGGTGAAAAGGTTATCCTTCATTCCCTCTCCAGAGACCCAAGCACATGCTGAAGACAGAGTGGCTGCAGTGCTCTACCTCAGAAGTAGCTGCATTTCAGAGGTGAGGGAATAATCCCATTTGTTCAACTTCTGCCAGTAGATGCGCACTCGTGGGGGAATCGAACTTTAAAAATGCAGGCTGGAAGATGCTTTGGGACTTTCCAGAGTAGAAAGCAGAGTTTAAAATGAAAAGTGAGGAAGGCAAGGAAACAGGGAAAATGAGGAATTAATAAAGAGTGAATAAAGATAGAAAAGAACAGAGGAAAAAAAGAAGCAGGAATGATTTGAGATTTTTCTAGCTGAGCTCCAGGGAAAAGCTCAAATGTAGAGAAGCGTCTACTGAAGTCCACAAAGTTGCACCCAGTTAGTGGTGGCTCGGACTTGGTCTCATGACGCTGGCAGAACCAAAGCGATTTAGCCATAATGGAATGAGCCTTCCCATTGTCAGAGATGTGATTATTCCTTCTGGTGCTTGCCTGAATATTACAGCCTATGGCAGAAGCAGCAGTCCCTGGGTAAAGCGAAAGCTTGGCGCTTACCCTTGCTGCTTTACAGATAGGGAAATGAAGGCAGTGTGTGTACAGATTTAACTGTAGGTTTTGGTTAAACTAAGAGCCAAGCAGACTTCTTGTTTCTGTGCCCTCAACAGAAATGATTGATAGCTGCTGCACCAAGTTCCAGATGCATCGAGGATGTTCTTTCAGCACAGGGTCCTTCATAAGTCCAAATGGATTTGAAAGGACAGGTAAAATTGATTTAACATAAGAAAGCCACATTTTTTTCTAGCCAGACACCTATCAAACATTAAATATACAATGCAGAGGTACAGCAATCTTGAGCCAAAGCAGACTGTATTCTCTTAAGAGACCTAACCGGTCTTTCAAATGTACAAAGTGCATCATCTATCCATTTAGGAGGCTGCCGTGCTTTATTAGAGAGTCATATCAGCTACATGACGGTGTGAGTCAGGCAGAATTGTTCCTCCCTGTGCATTCAGCTGTCAGTATCCACTAGATCTCTGCAATATAAGCTCATGTATAAAGGCAGTCTCTAGAAATGCTCC